>NC_084614.1:82780326-82817826 GCF_033978795.1 Nerophis ophidion | reverse complement strand
AACGTCAAAAAATAATGAATCAAAATAAATGTAGTTATGATTTATTGACATATTTAAATTACTTCACATCTAATATTACAATTTGATAAATTTTTGGGGAGGGGGATAGATGACATATTGTGTTTTTGACAAAAAGATCATAAAATATTTTTAAGAAAAAATATATGTAAACGTCAAAAAATAATAATGAATCAAAATCAATGTAGTTATGATTTATTGACATATTTAAATTACTTCACATCTAATATTACAATTTAATACATTTTTGGGGAGGGGGGAAAGATGACATATTGTGTTTTTGACGAAAAGATCATAAAATATTTTAAAGAAAAAATATATGTAAACGTCAAAAAATAATAATGAATCAAAATAAATGTAGTTATGATTTATTGACATATTTAAATTACTTCACATCTAATATTACAATTTGATACATTTTTGGGGAGGGGGGAAAGATGACATGTTGTGTTTTTGACAAAAAGATGATAAAATATTTTAAAGAAAAAATATATGTAAACGTCAAAAAATAATCAATCATAATCAATGTAGTTATGATTTATTGACATATTTAAATTACTTCACATCTAATATTACAATTTGATACATTTTTGGGGAGGGGGAAAGATGACATATTGTGTTTTTGACAAAAAGATGATAAAATATTTTAAAGAAAAAATATATGTAAACGTCAAAAAATAATAATGAATCAAAATCAATGTAGTTATGATTTATTGACATATTTAAATTACTTCACATCTAATATTACAATTTGATACATTTTTGGGGAGGGGGGAAAGATGACATATTGTGTTTTTGACAAAAAGATCATAAAACATTTTAAAGAAAAAATATATGTAAACGTCAAAAAATAATAATGAATCAAAATCAATGTAGTTATGATTTATTGACATATTTAAATTACTTCTAATATTACAATTTGATACATTTTTGGGGAGGGGGGAAAGATGACATATTGTGTTTTTGACAAAAAGATCATAAAATATTTTAAATAAAAAATATATGTAAACGTCAAAAAATAATAATGAATCAAAATCAATGTAGTTATGATTTATTGACATATTTAAATTACTTCACATCTAATATTACAATTTGATACATTTTTGGGGAGGGGGGAAAGATGACATATTGTGTTTTTGACAAAAAGATCATAAAATATTTTAAAGAAAAAATATATGTAAACGTCAAAAAATAATAATGAATCAAAATCAATGTAGTTATGATTTATTGACATATTTAAATTACTTCTAATATTACAATTTGATACATTTTTGGGGAGGGGGGAAAGATGACATATTGTGTTTTTGACAAAAAGATCATAAAATATTTTAAAGAAAAAATATATGTAAACGTCAAAAAATAATAATGAATCAAAATCAATGTAGTTATGATTTATTGACATTTAAATTACTTCACATCTAATATTACAATTTGATAAATTTTTGGGGAGGGGGGAAAGATGACATTGTGTTTTTGACAAAAAGATCATAAAACATTTGAAAGAAAAAATATATGTAAACGTCAAAAAATAATAATGAATCAAAATAAATGTAGTTATGATTTATTGACATATTTAAATTACTTCACATCTAATATTACAATTTGATACATTTTTGGGGAGGGGGGAAAAATGACATGTTTTTTTGTTTTCGACAAAAAGATCATAAAACATTTTAAGAAAAAATATATGTAAACGTCAAAAAATAATAACGAATCAAAATCAATGTAGTTATGATTTATTGACATATTTAAATTACTTCACATCTAATATTACAATTTGATTCATTTTTGGGGAGGGGGGAAAGATGACATTGTGTTTTTGACAAAAAGATCATAAAACATTTTAAAGAAAAAATATATGTAAACGTCAAAAATAATAATGAATCAAAATCAATGTAGTTATGATTTATTGACATATTTAAATTACTTCTAATATTACAATTTGATACATTTTTGGGGAGGGGGGAAAGATGACATATTGTGTTTTTGACAAAAAGATCATAAAATATTTTAAAGAAAAAATATATGTAAACGTCAAAAAATAATAATGAATCAAAATCAATGTAGTTATGATTTATTGACATTTAAATTACTTCACATCTAATATTACAATTTGATAAATTTTTGGGGAGGGGGGGAAAGATGACATTGTGTTTTTGACAAAAAGATCATAAAACATTTGAAAGAAAAAATATATGTAAACGTCAAAAAATAATAATGAATCAAAATAAATGTAGTTATGATTTATTGACATATTTAAATTACTTCACATCTAATATTACAATTTGATACATTTTTGGGGAGGGAGGGAAAGATGACATATTGTGTTTTTGACAAAAAGATCATAAAACATTTGAAAGAAAAAATATATGTAAAAATCAAAAAATAATAATGAATCAAAATAAATGTAGTTATGATTTATTGACATATTTAAATTACTTCACATCTAATATTACAATTTGATACATTTTTGGGGAGGGGGGAAAGATGACATATTGTGTTTTTGACAAAAAGATGATAAAATATTTTAAAGAAAAAATATATGTAAACGTCAAAAAATAATCAATCATAATCAATGTAGTTATGATTTATTGACATATTTAAATTACTTCACATCTAATATTACAATTTGATACATTTTTGGGGAGGGGGAAAGATGACATATTGTGTTTTTGACAAAAAGATGATAAAATATTTTAAAGAAAAAATATATGTAAACGTCAAAAAATAATAATGAATCAAAATCAATGTAGTTATGATTTATTGACATATTTAAATTACTTCTAATATTACAATTTGATACATTTTTCGGGAGGGGGAAAGATGACATATTTTTGTATTTTTGACAAAAAAAGGATAAAACATATTAAATAAAAAATATATGTTGAGTGATTGATCTGAATTTGATATAGAGATTTAAGTGTTAAATAAAAAAGTATTTTTAAATGATTACGTCACTTCCCTATTTCTGCCCGGAAGTCCCGCCCCCCAGACAAAGTCATTAGCTATCACCAATAGCCAGCCGCTACAATATATGTCTGAGTAGCTAGACAGGACAGATTTAACAAAAAATAAAAATGTTTTTTTAATAACGATTTATTTTTAAGAATGGCGATTCATTCATGTTACTCGCCCCGAGTTACTTCAAAGCTCAAATCTTTCTTCGTTTTTAAGCAGACATTTATTTCGAACACCGAGGCCGTGAAAAGACAAACAATTGAATAAACATTCCCTGAACCAACATACATTTTGATTACTACTTAAATAGTTACCTGGCTCCCGAGGAAGAAGGTAAGAATGTTCTTTAAACCAACTTGAGGATCACCTGGCGACTGTCACGACGCCATCGGTAGCGGACGACACGATTGGTCCACGCATGCGCGACGTCTACTTCCTGGTTTTGGCATATTTTTCGCTGCGTCATGTTCTCTGATATTTCAAATGTTTTGTATTTAAAAAAAAAAAAAAGCTCGTATATGAGTAAAAGGGAACAAGAATATAAACAAGAACAAGGGGTAATTTAATAAAAAAAAATAGGGTTTATCGCCACATTTTTAATCGTATTTACATTTCTGTCATTGCAATAAATGTCGCACGGGGGCGGTACTAACTCCCATCGCGTACTTTTTTTTTTTTTTTTTCAAATATTGATTTTTTTTTTCAACACGTACTTTAACCCAGTTGTTCTCAACCTTTTTTCAGTGATGTACCCCCTGTGAACATTTGTTTTAATTCAAGTACCCCCTAATCAAAGCATTTTTGGTTGAAAAAAAAGAGACAAAGTAGTAAAATACAGCACTATGTCATCACTTTCTGATTTTTTCCAATTGTACAACAGTGCAAAATATTGCTCATTTGTAGTGGTCTTCAACTATTTGGAAAAAACGATATAAAAATAACTAAAAACCTGTTGAAAAATAAACAAGTGATTCAATTATAAAAAATAAAGATTTCTCCACATAGAAGTAATGATCAACTTAAAGTGCCCTCTTTGGGGATTGTAATAGAGATCCATCTGGATTCATCAACTTACTTCTAAACATTTCTTCACAAAAAAAGAAATCTTTAACATCAATATTTATGGAACATGTCCACAAAAGATCTAGCTGTCAACACTGAATATTGCATTGATGCATTTCTTTTCACACTTTATGAACTTACATAAACTGTGAAAAAATTAGCAACACAACAATTATTTAAAAAAATAAAAAATAATAAAAAATAGATAAAAATGATGCAGTGCACTTTAATTTAGTGTTGTTTTGATATGTCATCTTAGTGACATCATGCACAAAAGTGCATTAATAGCTTGTTTTAAAATGTCTCTTTCTGTGTTGGAAATGATGCAGATTCAGAAGTACTTTATCAACACCCGAGGGGAAATTATATATATATATATATATATATATATATATATATATATATATATATATATATAGTGAAAGATATATAGGTGAAAGATTGTCAGAAACATTTTAAAACAAGCTATTAGTGCACTTTTGTGCATGATGTCACTAAGATAACATATCAAAACAACACTAAATTAAAGTGCACTTTTTGTACCGAATGCCACTACAATAGTTAAAAACAATAAAAAAGCGGGTTGCTGACCTCTAATATATATATATATATACATATATATATATATATATATATATATATATATATATATATATATATATATATATATATATATATATATACATCAGTCGTTTACCAAGCAAAGGTAACACGCAAGGACATTAACACATCCGACACGAACGTAGGATTAACCGAAGGAGCGTTCAAAACAAGATGGAATAATCACAAGGCCTCCTTTAGAAACCAGACTTTGCGGATTTCTACAGAACTCAGCAAACACATTTGGAACCTCAAAGACAATAATGTTGAATATTCAATAACATGGCAAATTCTTGCATCCAGCACACCTTACAACAGTGGTAATAAAAGATGCAACCTATGCGTTTATTATATATCATCCAGACCTGTCATCCCTCAACAAGCGCAGTGAAATCATTTCAACATGCCGACACAGACGGAAACACCTCCTAGGTAACACATGAGCCAATCACCACACCCTACGCCTGCTTGTACCCACCCACTCTGTGCCCTACATAAACCATTGTATGTGAATGCTTCCATTAAAATCTCCTGAAGATTGAGGGAACCCCTCATGAAACACTTCTGTAGAGACGAAGTAGTCTTGTGATTTTTCCCACACCTACATATATATATATATATATATATATATATATATATATATATATATAGTTGTGTAACTATCAAAAAGTAATTTTCACAGTCGGCTCTTACTGTAGACATGAGCGGAGAGCTTGCATCGTTCCTCCTGCAGCTCCGGACTCTCTTGTCTCCTCCCTTCGGCTGCCCCTGACCGTCGGATGCTTACACTGTGGAGGAGGGAAAAAGAAAAGAAAAATCTCAGCCCGGCTGCCTTCGCCTCGTCGAGAAACGTGGCTTCCCTCGGAGACACTGGCGGTCACCACACCCGTGGCCACACCCCTCCGACTTTCAGGTTGTACAGGTACGACCATATAATCCCACTAAAACACTAGTAACACAATAAGCAGATAAGGGATTTTCCAGAATTATCCTAATAAATATGTCTAATAACATCTGAATCGCTCCCACTGCCCTCGTCTTTTTTTTCCTTTCTAGTCCTTCACTCCCATTATCCTCATCCACGAATCTTTCATCTTCGCTCAAATTAATGGGGAAATCGTCACTTTCTCGGTCTGAATCGCTCTAGTTGCTGGTGGCCATGATTGTAAACAATGTGTGGATGTGAGGAGCTCCACAACCCGTGACGTCACGCGCACATCGTCTGCTACTTCCGGTACAGGCAAGGCTTTTTTATTAGCCACCAAAAGTTGAGAAGTTTACTGTCGATGTTCTCTACTAAATCCTTTCCGCAAAAATATGGCAATATGGTGAAATGATGAAGTATGACACATAGAATGGAGCTGCTATCCCCGTTTAAATAAGAACATCTCATTTCTGTAGGACTTTAATGTGAACGTGTTTATATGTATTACTTTTATTTGGTTAATAAATCAATGAATAATAAATATATGAGTTGCCTCACATAACTGCTTGAATTTGATTTTTTTTTTTTCTTTGACACCCCTAATATATTTTGTTGGTTTTGAAAATGAAAAATATCAAATTGTCCCCGCATGTTTTTCAAAAAAATGTTTTATTTATTTGGACTGAATCAATCCACATCAAAAAGGACGCAGTAGAAACCAATAACAGCTGACAAGTGGAGGGAGGAAATAATTTAATTCTGGATTGATTAAAAGAAAAAAAAAAAGCCACGTCGCCATGGCTACCGTGACACGTGCAGCCGCATTCCCCGCAACGCTGCATCAACACGCGTGCAAAGGTGACCAGACCCACATGCTTCTAAACTCTTCTCCGTTCTCCCAGGTTCGAAAGATGGGCCTTCGGTATGATTCAGGATCTTTAATTAATTTAATTTTTAATTGACTTCCCATTCATATATCAAATTATTCATCATATTCTCTTCCATCAATCAATGTTTATTTATATAGCCCTAAATCACCAGTGTCTCAAAGGGCTGCACAAACCACGACGACATACTCGGCTCAGATCCCACATCAGGGCAAGGAAAAACTCAACCCAGTGGGATGACAATGAGAAACCTTGGATAGGACCATAGTAGATCTAACATAATAATGAGAGTCCAGTCCATAGTGGATCTAACAATAGTGTGAGAGTCCAGTCCATAGTGGATCTAACATAATAGTGTGAGAGTCCAGTCCATAGTGGATCTAACATAATAGTGAGAGTCCAGTCCATAGTGGATCTAACATAATAGTGAGAGTCCAGTCCATAGTGGATCTAACATAATAGTGAGAGTCCAGTCCATAGTGGATCTAACATAATAGTGAGAGTCCAGTCCATAGTGGATCTAACATAATAGTGAGAGTCCAGTCCATAGTGGATCTAACATATTAGTTAAAGTCCAGTCCATAGTGGATCTAACATAATAGTGAGAGTCCAGTCCATAGTGGATCTAACATAATAGTGTGAGAGTCCAGTCCATAGTGGATCTAAAATAATAGTGAGAGTCCAGTCCATAGTGGATCTAACATAATAGTGAGAGTCCAGTCCATAGTGGATCTAACATAATAGTGAGAGTCCAGTCCATAGTGGATCTAACATAATAGTGAGAGTCCAGTCCATAGTGGATCTAACATAATAGTGAGAGTCCAGTCCATAGTGGATCTAACATAATAGTGTGAGAGTCCAGTCCATAGTGGATCTAACATAATAGTGAGAGTCCAGTCCATAGTTGATCTAACATAATAGTGAGAGTCCAGTCCATAGTGGATCTAACATAATAGTGAGAGTCCAGTCCATAGTGGATCTAACATAATAGTGTGAGAGTCCAGTCCTTAGTGGATCTAACATAATAGTGTGAGTCCAGTCCATAGTGGATCTAACATAATAGTGAGAGTCCAGTCCATAGTGGATCTAACATAATAGTGAGAGTCCAGTCCATAGTGGATCTAACATAATATTGTGAGAGTCCAGTCCATAGTGGATCTAACATAATAGTGAGAGTCCAGTCCATAGTGGATCTAACATAATAGTGAGAGTCCAGTCCATAGTGGATCTAACATAATAGTGAGAGTCCAGTCCATGGTGGATCTAACCTAATATCGTGAGAGTCCAGTCCATAGTGGATCTACCATATTAGTGAGAGTCCAGTCCATAGTGGATCTATCATATTAGTGAGAGACCAGTCCATAGTGGATCTAACATAATAGTGAGAGTCCAGTCCATAGTGGATCTAACATAATAGTGAGAGTCCAGTCCATAGTGGATCTAACATAATATCGTGAGAGTCCAGTCCATAGTGGATCTAACATAATAGTGAGAGTCCAGTCCATTGTGGATCCAACATAATAGTGAGAGTCCAGTCCATAGTGGATCTATCGTATTAGTGAGAGACCAGTCCATAGTGGATCTAACATAATAGTGAGAGTCCAGTCCATAGTGGATCTAACATAATAGTGAGAGTCCAGTCCATAATGGATCTAACACAATAGTGAGAGTCCAGTCCATAGTGGATCTAACATAATAGTGAAAGTCCAGTCCATAGTGGATCTAACATAATAGTGAGAGTCCAGTCCATAGTGGATCTAACATAATAGTGAGAGTCCAGTCCATAGTGGATCTAACATAATAGTGTGAGAGTCCAGTCCATAGTGGATCTTACATAATAGTGAGAGTCCAGTCCATAGTGGATCTAACATAATAGTGAGAGTCCAGTCCATAGTGGATCTAACATAATAGTGAGAGTCCAGTCCATAGTGGATCTAACATAATAGTGAAAGTTCAGTCCATAGTGGATCTAACATAATAGTGAGAGTCCAGTCCATAGTGGATCGAACATAATAGTGAGAGTCCAGTCCATAGTGGATCTAACATAATATTGTGAGAGTCCAGTCCATAGTGGATCTAACATAATAGTGTGAGAGTCCAGTCCATAGTGGATCTAACATAATAGTGTGAGAGTCCAGTCCATAGTGGATCTAACATAATAGTGTGAGAGTCCAGTCCATGGTGGATCTAACATAATAGTGAGAGTCCAGTCCATAGTGGATCTAACATAATAGTGAGAGTCCAGTCCATAGTGGATCTAACATAATAGTGTGAGAGTCCAGTCCACAGTGGATCCATCATATTAGTGAGAGTCCAGTCCATAGTGGATCTAACACAATAGTGAGAGTCCAGTCCATAGTGGATCGAACATAATAGTGAGAGTCCAGTCCATAGTGGATCTAACATAATAGTGAGAGTCCAGTCCATAGTGGATCTAACATAATAGTGTGAGAGTCCAGTCCACAGTGGATCCATCATATTAGTGAGAGTCCAGTCCATAGTGGATCTAACACAATAGTGAGAGTCCAGTCCATAGTGGATCTAACATAATAGTGTAAGAATCCAGTCCATAATGGATCCAACATATTAGTGAGAGTCCAGTCCATAGTGGATCTAACATAATAGTGTGACAGTAACTTGTGTGTAATAAATACAATCCTTACAGTATTAACACTTTTTAAGGCACAACAAAAGGCACGACTGGCAAAGACTACTCCCTGACTAGGACATTAGCAGCCAAACAGGCGTATAAGGTTGTAAATTTCCATGTCAACAAAGCAAGCATGTCTTATGACAAGCCCTCAAAAGTAAGGCTCCACTTTTCAAAATGCGCTAGCACGATGCTAATTTACATTGGCTTTGCTATTGACATGCTACTGATTAGCATTAGTGACTTTACATGGCGATTTCAACACTTCCAAGTGTGTTAATGAAAAGTTCAACCAAGATGCATGTTTCAATCAAACAATTAGTGTGTAATAAATACAATCCTTACAGTATTAACACTTTTTAGGGCACAACAAAAGACAAGACTGGCAAAGACTACTCCCTGACTACGACATTAGCAGCCAAACAGACGTGTAATGTTGTCATTTTCCATGTCAACAAAGCAAGCATGTCTTACAAAAAAAAGCTCAAGAGTAAGGATCCACTTTTCAAAATGCGCTAGCACGATGCTAATTTACATTGGATTTACTATTGACATGCTACTGATTAGCATTAGCGACTTTACATGGCGATTACAACACCTCCAAGTGTGTTAATGAAAAGTTCAACCAAGATGCATGTTTCAATCAAACAATTAGTGTGTAATAAATACAATCCTTACAGTAGTAACACTTTTTAGGGCACAACAAAAGACAAGACTGGCAAAGACTACTCCCTGACTACGATATTAGCAGCCAAACAGACGTGTAATGTTGTCATTTTCCATGTCAACAAAGCAAGCATGTCTTACAAAAAAAAGCTCAAGAGTAAGGATCCACTTTTCAAAATGCGCTAGCACGATGCTAATTTACATTGGATTTACTATTGACATGCTACTGATTAGCATTAGCGACTTTACATGGCGATTTCAACAACTCCAAGTGTGTCAATGAAAAGTGCAATCAAGTTGCTTGTTACAATCAAACAACTGGTGTGTAATACTTACAATCCTTACAGTATTAACACGTTTTAGGGCACAACAAAAGACAAGACTGGCAAAGACTACTCCCTGACTACGACATTTGCAGTAAAAACAGACGTATAATCTTGGCATTTTCCATGTCAACAAATCAAGCATGTCTTAAAAAAAACAAAAACAAGAGTAAGGATCCATTTTTCAAAATGCGCTAGCACGATGCTAATTTACATTGGATTTGTTATTGACATGCTACTGATTAGCATTAGTGACTTTACATGGCGATTTCAACAACTCCAAGTGTGTTAATGAACACTGAAACAAAGTTGCACTTTACCATCAAACAGCTGGTGTGTAATAAGTACAATCCTTACAGTATTAATACTTTTTAGGGCACAACAAAAGACACGACTGGCAAAGACTACTTCCTGACTAGGACATTAGCAGCCAAACAGGCGTATAAGGTTGTAAATTTCCATGTCAACAAAGCAAGCATGTCTTATGACAAGCTCTCAAAAGTAAGGCTCCACTTTTCAAAATGCACTAGCACGATGCTAATTTACATTGGCTTTGCTATTGACATGCTACTGATTAGCATTAGTGACTTTACATGGCGATTTCAACACTTCCAAGTGTGTTAATGAAAAGTTCAACCAAGATGCATGTTTCAATCAAACAATTAGTGTGTAATAAATACAATCCTTACAGTAGTAACACTTTTTAGGTCACAACAAAAGACAAGACTGGCAAAGACTACTCCCTGACTACGACATTAGCAGCCAAACAGACGTATAATCTTGGCATTTTCCATGTCAACAAAGCAAGCATGTCTTACAAAAAAAAAAACAAGAGTAAGGATCCATTTTTCAAAATGCGCTAGCACGATGCTAATTTACATTGGATTTTTTATTGACATGCTACTGATTAGCATTAGCGAATTTACATGGCGATTTCAACAACTCCAAGTGTGTTAATGAACACTGAAACAAAGTTGCACTTTACCATCAAACAGCTGGTGAGTATAAGTACAATAATTACAGTATTAATACTTTTTAAGGCACAACAAAAAACAAGACTGGCAAAGACTACTCCCTGACTAGGACATTAGCAGCCAAACAGGCGAATAAGGTTATAAATTTCCATGTCAACAAAGCAAGCATGTCTTATGGCAAGCTCTCAAAAGTAAGGCTCCCCGTTTCAAAATGCACTAGCACGATGCTAATTTACATTGGCTTTGCTATTGACATGCTACTGATTAGCATTAGTGACTTTACATGGCGATTTCAACACTTCCAAGTGTGTTAATGAAAAGTTCAACCAAGATGCATGTTTCAATCAAACAATTAGTGTGTAATAAATACAATCCTTACAGTATTAACACTTTTTAGGGCACAACAAAAGACAAGACTGGCAAAGACTACTCCCTGACTAGGACATTAGCAGCCAAACAGACGTGTAATGTTGTCATTTTCCATGTCAACAAAGCAAGCATGTCTTACAAAAAAAAAACAAGAGTAAGGATCCATTTTTCAAAATGCGCTAGCACGATGCTAATTTACATTGGATTTGTTATTGACATGCTACTGATTAGCATTAGTGACTTTACATGGCGATTACAACGCCTCCAAGTGTGTTAATGAAAAGTGCAACCAAGTTACTTGTTACAATCCAACAACTGGTGTGTAATATGTACAATCCTTACAGTATTAACACTTTTTAGGTCACAACAAAAGACAAGACTGGCAAAGACTACTCCCTGACTACGACATTAGCAGCCAAACTGTGACGCTTGTGTGGCATTGTAATGCCGGATTGGTTCTTCCGGGGATGCGTCGAAGCGATGAACACAACAAGGTAAGTTATAAATGGATTTATTAAATAATAAAAGGCTAGGAACAAAAACACTGCTGTAAAGAGAAGGCAAACCAAAAACAGAAAAACAATTCCACAGCATGTGAGCTGGAATAAACAAATGGCTTAGCGTAAAAGCTAGCGAGAATATACATACAAAGATGAAGGTCGAGAGTCGTCACTGTTGCGCGTGGGCAAATTAGGATCCGAGACTGAACAAAGAAAAGAGGAAAGCTTATATAGGGAGAAATCAAGGAGAACCAGGTGTGTAGAAAACGAGGAGCAGGTGAAATCAATGTGTAACCATGGTAACGGACTAAACAGGAAGTAAGTGGGTCAGAAGAGAATGAAACAAAGATGGAAAAATAAACATGTGAAGATCTGAGTCACAGATCGCAACAGTATTCCCCCCCCCAAAAAGACAGATTCCAGATGTCTCAAAGAAAACAAAAACAAATAAGAAACAACTTGAACCCCCTCCCCAAAAACAGAGTCCACAAACGAAGGGAGGGCGGAGGGAGGCCACGGTGGAGGGTCGCCAAGTCGTGTGTCCCCGAATCCACCGAGGACAAGTCAAGTGGCGGCGGCGGATGGAACGCCGCTGCCGAACAAGTTTTGGCGGGCGACCTCGAAAAGGCCACATTAGTGGCCGCCTCGCAGGATGAGGTGCCCGGCGAGGCGGACGACCCGGGCACGGCCACATCCGTGGCCGACATGGAGGAGGGAGTGTCTGGCGAGGAGGATGACCTCGCAGAGGCCACGCCCGTGGTCGACGTGGTGGACGACGCCTCAGCACCGAAATCCCAGCAGGCTTGGAAGCAGCAGACGAGGGTGCGGGGACTGCAGCCAAAGCAGGCCCGAGTGCAGCTGGCGAGGATGATGCGGGTGCTGCAGCCGCAGGAGTCGTCGGAGGCGGCCTGGGAGCCGCAGGAGTCGTCGGAGGCGGCCTGGGAGCCGCAGGAGTCGTCGGAGGCGGCCTGGGAGCCGCAGGAGTCGTCGGAGGCGGCCTGGGAGCCGCAGGAGTCGTCGGAGGCGGCCTGGGAGCCGCAGGAGTCGTCGGAGGCGGCCTGGGAGCCGCAGGAGTCGTCGGAGGCGGCCTGGGAGCCGCAGGAGTCGTGACTGGTGTGAGCTCCAGCCTCATCGTCGGCGCCGGTGTGGGCTCCAGCTTCTTCGTCGGCAGTGCTTGGCGGCGTGGAGCTGGTACCGGCGCTTGTCGAGGAGCTGGCACTGGAGTGGGCTCCAGCCCTGTCGACACAGGTGAAGGTTCCAGCCCCGTCGTCGACGCTGGTGTGGGCTCCAGCCCCGTCGTCGACGCTGGTGTGGGCTCCAGCCCCGTCGTCGGCGGTGCTTGGCGGCGCGGAGCTGGTACCGGCGCTTGGCGGCGTGGAGCTGGTACCGGCGCTTGGCGGCGTGGAGCTGGTACTGGAGTAGGCTCCAGCTCTGGAGCTGGTACTGGAGTGGGCTCCAGGCTAAAGTCTGTAACTGGTATGAGAACCAGTTCTGGGTCGGAGGCTGGTGTGAGAACCAGGTGGGAGTCTAGTGCTGGCTTGAGAACCAGGCTAGCAACATTTTCTGGTGTGAAAACCAGGCGAGAGTCTAATTCTGGCTTGAAAACCAGGCGAGAGTCATGTGCTGGTGTGAGAACCAGACTGGGAGCAGTGCAGAACACCGGTGGTGGAGGACGTGCTGGAGGTAATGACCTCGCGAGTCCGAACACCGGTGGAGGAGGTCTACAAGGCCGTTGAGACTTGGCCGGGGGAAAAACAGGTGGAGGAGGTCTACAAGGCCGTTGAGATTTGGCCGGGGAAAAATCAGGTAGAGGAGGTCTACAAGGCCGTTGAGACTTGGCCGGGGGAAAAACAGGTGGAGGAGGTCTACAAGGCCGTTGAGACTTGGCCAGGGGAAAAACAGGTGGAGGAGGTCTACATGGTGGCTGTGGTTTAGAGGGTAGTATCTGTGCTACCTCCGTAGCACAGCTATAGGTCATAGCCCCTTCCTCCAGACGGGGATCCCAGACCCGTTCCCTATGGTCAGGGACTGACCTTAAGGGAGGGTGGTGGGAGGCTTGGAGGCGGGCCGACTCCTCCCCTTTAATTTGTCCAGAATTTCCTTTAGAAAAGGGAGGAAACACCTTGGACTTGGCCGGAGAATGAGGTTTTAAAGGAGGTGTAGGAGAAAAACTAGGTGACTGAGGTTGACTAGAATAATAAGAAAAAATATCCTGATAATTCTGTATCTTGTCATGAATGTTATTGATATTCAAAAAAGGTTGGGAATGAGAATTACTGTCCACAATATAAAAATCTTCTGAAAAAATGTCATCAACAGAGGCCGGTGTTGCGTCACCGGTGGGCGTTCCCCAATTGACGTCATCGCTTGTGTCAGAAAAAGTGTCATGGCAGCTTAAGGAATGATTTGAAAAAAAACAAGCAGGATTACCGGTAATGACGGGTGAATCCTGGACGGGGTGAAACTTGCTGTGTCCATGGGGAGGAATAAGTGGTGCTGGAACATTACTGCCGTGCGGGGGGCCTCTCCACTGGACCCCCCGCCTCTTCGGGGCAGCGCGAACGGCTTCGGAGGGGACTTCAGGCCCACAGTCAAGTCTTTCCTGCTCCCAAGCCACGAGCTCCAACCACAAACCCAAGTCGAAGGGTTCCTCCCGTGGTTTCGACGCGGAAAAACATCTTGATGCTCGGATCCTACTGTGACGCTTGTGTGGCATTGTAATGCCGGATTGGTTCTTCCGGGGATGCGTCGAAGCGATGAACACAACAAGGTAAGTTATAAATGGATTTATTAAATAATAAAAGGCTAGGAACAAAAACACTGCTGTAAAGAGAAGGCAAACCAAAAACAGAAAAACAATTCCACAGCATGTGAGCTGGAATAAACAAATGGCTTAGCGTAAAAGCTAGCGAGAATATACATATAAAGATGAAGGTCGAGAGTCGTCACTGTTGCGCGTGGGCAAATTAGGATCCGAGACTGAACAAAGAAAAGAGGAAAGCTTATATAGGGAGAAATCAAGGAGAACCAGGTGTGTAGAAAACGAGGAGCAGGTGAAATCAATGTGTAACCATGGTAACGGACTAAACAGGAAGTAAGTGGGTCAGAAGAGAATGAAACAAAGATGGAAAAATAAACATGTGAAGATCTGAGTCACAGATCGCAACACAAACAGACGTATAATCTTGGCATTTTCCATGTCAACAAAGCAAGCATGTCTTACAAAAAAAAAAACAACAGTAAGGATCCATTTTTCAAATGCGCTAGCACGATGCTAATTTACATTGGCTTTGCTATTGACATGCTACTGATTAGCATTAGTGACTTTACATGGCGATTACAACACCTCCAAGTGTGTTAATGCAAAGTACAACATAGATGCACAGCTGGTGTGTAATAAGTACAATCCTTACAGAAGTAACACTTCTTGGGGCGCAACAAAAACACAAAACACACCATAAACTATACACTACTGCCCCCTATGTCTTGGACTCGCAACTGCGACTGCAACGGACCGTCATACTTGCAAATTATACTCCCAAATATATTAAAACAAGATTTAAACACTGGATAGCAGTCATCATAAAAATTGATTTCATGATTAAAAAAGTAATTCATGTTTATTAGCACACCTGAAAGTGCATCAAACCGTATCGGTTCCAGTGTGAAGAGTAATGATGATAAAGACGGCGAGACGTCCACTGTATTGACTTTAGGAGCCACGCTCTCATTTAGGGGACGATACATTTATCGATCTTTGGAGTTCCGTTTCGCCTTTTTCATGCTGGAAATGCCTCATTCGGGCCATGAATACGTTGAATAGGCTTTTAAAAATGAAAACATCTGCGCTAGAGTGAGAGTGGTCCTGAGCAACATCAAATCGGCAATAATTTCCCTGTAAAATATGATAATTTTAGGCTTCAGGGAGGATGATTTGTCGTTTCCCGTCTGGTCGACGGCGTGTGCTGAGACAGAACAGCCTGCTTTAAAATCCTTTAATAATAGTTGAAGCCCAAGTGCAGCAGTTTCCTTTTAGGACGCCCAGTCTTTGAGTGCGTGCCACTTTGTGTCACTCGCTTGTTCTGCGTCCCCGCAATCGTGCCGCGTGTGGCGGGAAGGACGAGGCAGCGGACGCTCGAGCCGCATCGTAATCCGGTTGAGTCAAACGGCGGCGAGAAAGAAGCTGTCAACGCCGATTAGCATAATTGGACGACGACCGCGTCGGCCTTCTCGCAGAGGTCACGTCGCGTATGGATGGACGTCATGTGACCTTGTCCCACGCACTGCACTCGCCGTTAAGGACGCCTGATTACGTGCAAAGCACGAAGAAAACTGCTCACTTGTGCCGCGTTCGTCCTGTATTGGTAATTTTCCAATCAAGTAATCAAACAAAGTTGTCTTTTTTAGACCTTTTGAAAAGCTCAAGCAGTTCAAGAAGGCACAGGTCACAGGCAGAGCGAGTATGGATGGAGTGCATGGATCTTCTAGAAAGAACACGTGACACGACGACAACGGAAAGTACCGACCTTTAGACAATGGTGCGCTGTTAATCAGAATAGTGTTAGTTTCAGGATGACTGAGCCATGACAAGGTCGCACACAGGCCGGAATTGCATCACAGGCCGATTGAGTTAAAAGAAAGCGAGCGTCAACCGCGAAAACTTTCTGCTCACTTGTGCCGCGTTCGTCCTGAATGGTAATTTTCCAATCAAGTAGTCAAACAAAGTTGTCGTTTTTAGACCTTTTGAGAAGCTCAAGCAGTTCAAGAAGGCACAGGTCAAAGGCAGAGCGAGTATGGATGGAGTGCATGGATCTTCTAGAGAGAACACATGACCTACACGGCAACAATGGAAAGTACCAACCTTTAGACAATGGTGCGCTGTTAATCAGAATAGTGTTAGTTTCAGGAATGAGTGAGCCATGACAAGGCCAGAATTGCATCACAGGCCGATTGAGTTAAAAGAAATCGAGCGTCAACCGCGAAAACTTTCTGCTCACTTTTGCCGCGTTCGTCCTGTATTGGTAATCTTCCAATCAAGTAGTCAAACAAAGTTGTCGTTTTTTAGACATTTTGAAAAGCTCAAGCAGTTCAAGAAGGCACAGGTCACAGGCAGAGCGAGTATGGATGGAGTGCATGGATCTTCTAGAAAGAACACGTGACACGACGACAATGGAAAGTACCGACCTTTAGACAATGGTGCGCTGTTAATCAGAATAGTGTTAGTTTCAGGAATGAGTGAGCCATGACAAGGTCGCACACAGGCCGGAATTGCATCACAGGCCGATTGAGTTAAAAGAAAGCGAGCGTCAACCGCGAAAACTATCTGCTCACTTTTGCCGCGTTCACCCTGTATTGGTAATTTTTCAATCAAGTAGCCAAATAAAGTTGTCTTATTTAGACCTTTTGAAAAGCTCAAGCAGTTCAAGAAGGCACAGGTCACAGGCCGAGCGAGTATGGACGGAGTGTATCGCTCTTCTAGAGAGAACACATGACATGACAACATGGAAAGTACCGACCTTTAGACAATGGTGCACTGTTAATCAGAATAGTGTTAGTTTCAGGAATGAGTGAGCCATGACAAGGTCGCACACAGGCCAGAGCCGCATCGCAGCCCGGTTGAGTTAAACGGCGGCGAGCCTCAACCGCGAAAACTCTCTGCTCACTTTTGCCGCGTTCACCCTGTATTGGTAATTTTTCAATCAAGTAGTCAAATAAAGTTGTCTTATTTAGACCTTTTGAAAAGCTCAAGCAGTTCAAGAAGGCACAGGTCACAGGCAGAGCGAGTATGGACGGGTTACATCGCTCTTCTAGAGAGAACACATGACACGGCAACAGGGGACTTGTATCGCACATGATATCACACACATGTAAACCCACTGCAGGACTGCTTGTATCACACATGATATCACACACAAGTAAACACGCTGCAGGACTGCTTGTATCGCACATGATATCACACACATGTAAACCCACTGCAGGACTGCTTGTATCACACATGATGTCGCACACAAGTAAACACGCTGCAGCACCGCTTGTATCGCACATGATATCACACACAAGTAAACACGCTGTAGGACTGCTTGTATCGCAGATGATATCACACACAAGTAAACACGCTGCAGGACTGCTTGTATCGCACATGATGTCGCACACAAGTAAACACGCTGCAGCACCGCTTGTATCGCACATGATATCACACACAAGTAAACACGCTGCAGCACCGCTTGTATCGCACATGATATCACACACAGGTAAACACGCTGTAGGACTGCTTGTATCGCAGATGATATCACACACAAGTAAACACGCTGCAGGACTGCTTGTATCGCACATGATATCACACACAAGTAAACACGCTGCAGGACTGCTTGTATCGCATATGATATCACACACAAGTAAACACGCTGCAGGACTGCATGTATTGCACATGATATCACACACAAGTAAACACGCTGCAGGACTGCTTGTATCGCACATGATATCACACACAAGTAAACAAGCTGCAGGACTGCTTGTATCGCACATGATATCACACACAAGTAAACACGCTGCAGGACTGCTTGTATCGCACATGATATCACACACAAGTAAACACGCTGCAGGACTGCTAGTATCGCACATGATATCACACACAAGTAAACACGCTGCAGGACTGCTTGTATCGCACATGATATCACACACAAGAAAACACGCTGCAGGACTGCTTGTATCGCACATGATATCACACACAAGTAAACACGCTGCAGGACTGCTTGTATCGCACATGATATCACACACAAGTAAACACGCTGCAGGACTCTTGTATCGCACATGATAACATACATAAGTAAACACGCTGCTTGTATCGCACATGATATCACACACAAGTAAACACGCTGCAGGACTGCTTGTATCGCACATGATATCACACACTAGTAAACCACGCTTCAGGAATGCTTGTATCGCACATGATATCACACACTAGTAAACACGCTTCAGGACTGCTTGTATCGCACATGATATCACACACAAGAAAACACGCTGCAGGACTGCTTGTATCGCACATGATATCACACACAAGTAAACACGCTGCAGGACTGCTTGTATCGCACATGATATCACACACAAGTAAACACGCTGCAGGACTGCTTGTATCGCACATGATATCACACACAAGTAAACACGCTTCAGGACTGCTTGTATCGCACATGATATCACACACAAGTAAACACGCTGCAGGACTGCTTGTATCGCACATGATATCACACACAAGTAAACACGCTGCAGGACTGCTTGTATCGCACATGATATCACACACAAGTAAACACGCTTCAGGACTGCTTGTATCGCACATGATATCACACACAAGTAAACACAATGCAGGATGGCTTGTATCGCACATGATATCACACACAAGTAAACACGCTGCAGGACTGCTTGTATCGCACATGATATCACACACAAGTAAACACGCTGCAGGACTGCTTGTATCGCACATGATATCACACACAAGTAAACACGCTGCAGGACTGCTTGTATCGCACATGATATCACACACAAGTAAACACGCTTCAGGACTGCTTGTATCGCACATGATATCACACACAAGTAAACACGCTGCAGGACTGCTTGTATCGCACATGATATCACACACAAGTAAACCACGCTGCAGGACTGCTTGTATCGCACATGATATCACACACAAGTAAACACGCTTCAGGACTGCTTGTATCGCACATGATATCACACACAAGTAAACACAATGCAGGATGGCTTGTATCGCACATGATATCACACACAAGTAAACACGCTGCAGGACTGCTTGTATCGCACATGATATCACACACAAGTAAACACGCTGCAGGACTGCTTGTATCGCACATGATATCACACACAAGTAAACACGCTGCAGGACTGCTTGTATCATACATTTGACATGCAGGCCAATATCATCTGATACGTGTGTTTTGGCTGATATCAAACTGGCATCCGATCCACATCAGAAGAGTGCTTGGACATCCTACTAATTACACCTCATTAAAACCTGCACACACACACTTCCTGTGTGAAGCTGATCACACACACACACACACACACACACACACACACACACACACACACACACACACACACACACACACACACACACACACACACACACACACACACACACACACGCCCTTGTTCAACTGTTACAAACAAACGCTCTCTCATGCAAACACATGCCATGTTTTATTCAGCAAGGTGTTCACTTCATAATCAGCTGCAGCGAGGCAAGCCCGGGGGGGGGGGGAGGGGTTCATGTGTGTGTGTGTGTGTGTGTGTGTGTGTGTGTGTGTGTGTGTGTGTGTGTGTGTGTGACGTCAACACGAGTGTACGACAACATGATTGCTTGTCAGACCCGTCCTGTCCAAGCTGCACACTACTACATATATGTATATACATCCATCCATTTTCTACCGCTTATTCCCTTTGGGGAGGCGGGGGCCCTGGCGACTATCTCAGCTACAATCGGGCGGTTGCAAATAATCATTAACTTTAGAATTTGCACATGTTGATGTTTGGTTTCCACATGTTGTTTATTTTCCTGCGATGAGGGGGCGACTTGTCCAGGGTGTACCCCGCCTTCCGCCCGATTGTAGCTGAGATAGGCGCCAGCGCCCCCCGCGACCCCAAAAGGGAATAAGCGGTAGAAAATGGATGGATGGATGTTGTTTATTTTCCACCTGTATATGCATATTTTTCAACATGTTGACATTTATTTTACACAAGTTTTTATTTTCCACATGTTGATGTTTATTTTCCACATGTTGATGTTTATTTTCCACATGTTGATGTTTAGTTTCCACCTGTTTATGTTTATTTTCCACATGTTGATGTTTAGTTTTCCACTTGGTAATGATTATTTTCCACATGTTGATGTTTATTTTACACATGTTTATTTTACAAATGTTGATGTTTAATTTACACATGTTTATTTTCCACATACTGATGCTTATTTTCCACATATTGATGTTTATCTCCCACATGTTGATGTTTAGTTTCCACATACTGATGCTTATTTTCCACATATTGATGTTTATCTCCCACATGTTGATGTTTAGTTTCCACATGCTGATGCTTATTTTCCACATATTGATGTTTATCTCCCACATGTTGATGTTTAGTTTCCACCTGTTGATGTTAGTTTCCACCTGTTGATGTTTAGTTTCCACCTGTAGATGTTTATTTTCCACATGTTGATGTTTATTTTACACATGTTTATTTACAAATGTTGATGTTTATTTTACACATGTTTATTTTCCACATGCTGATGTTTATTTTCCACATATTGATGTTTATCTCCCACATGTTGATGTTTAGTTTCCACCTGTTGATGTTTAGTTTCCACCTGTTGATGTTTAGTTTTCCACATGTTGATGTTTAGTTTCCACATGTTGATATTTAGTTTCCACATATTGATGTTAAGTTTCCACATGGTAATTATTATTTTCCACATGTTGACATTTATTTTCCACATGATGTTTATTTTCCGCATGTTGATGTTTACTTTTAACATGTTGTTTATTATTCACATGTGGACATTTATTTCCTACACGCTGAGGTTTATTTTCCACATGTCGATGTTTTTTTTTCCGTGTTGATGATTTTTACACGTTTATTTTGCACATGTTGATGTTTATTTTGCACATGTTGATGTTTATTTTGCACATGTTGATGTTCGTTTTCCACATGTTGATGATTATTTTCCACATATTGATGATTATTTTCCACATGTTGATGATTATTTTCCCTCGTGTTGATATTTTTTTTCCACATGTTGATGTTTTATTTCCACATGCTGTTTATTTCTGCAAATGTTGATGTTCTTTTTCCTCATGTTGATGTTTATTCTCCACACATTGATGTTGATGATGATGCAAATAAAATCTTTTGGGTTTTTGCACTGCAGCAGAAAGAAGGAAGCAGTCTGACATGTTTCAGGCTGAACACTTGGCTGCTCGGTATCAGCTCGTTATCAGCGTAAGTCAGGGAAATTGGTCGGCGTCGGCCCCCGAGGATTGTGGGATACGATATTGGCGAGACGCTGGCGGGCTGGCTCGCTCCCTAATTGTGCTCCACTCCACCGAGCGCTCGCTTCATTCTGCCGCTTCCATTCTTATGAAAGTATTACCTTTCTTATTGAAGCGTGCAGACACACACTAGCATTCACATCCGGCACCTGTTGGTACCTGTAGCACCTGTTAGCACCTGTTGGCACCTGTTAGCACCTGTTAGCACCTGTTAGCGCCGCACTAGCACGCCTACGACATTTGCATCTTCCATTCACAGCAAAGTGCTAATAATTGTACACTTAATTAGTAGTCATTTCCTGGCTTTTTGTACTAAGGGTAGTTAGTGTAATACAGTGGAGCCTCCATTTACAAAGACCTCTATTTACACATTCATACAGCCAACCACCCAACCATCCACACATCCATCCACTGACCGACATCCACCCATTCATACATCCAACCCACCCAACCATCCACACATCCATCCACTGACCGACATCCACCCATTCATACATCCAAAACCCCCAACCACCCCTTCCATCCATCCATCAATACACCCAATCCATCCATTCATGCACACATCCATCCACTGACTGACATCCACCTACTCATACATCCAACTCCTCCACCCCACCCTTCCATCCATCCATCAATACAATCAATTCAACCCACCCATGCACACATCAATCCATTGACCGACATCCACCCATTCATACATCCAACCCCCACCCACTCCTCCATCCATCCATCCATCCATCCATCCATCCATCCATCCATCCACACCAACCATCAATACACCTAATCCATCCACCCATGCACACATCAATCCATTGACCGACATCCCACCCATTCATACATCCAACCCCCACCCACCCCTCCATCCATCCATCCATCCATCCATCCATCCATCAATACACCCAATCCATCCGTTCATGCACACATCCATCCACTGACCGACATCCACCCATTCATACATCCAAACCAACCACCCACCCTTCCATCCATCCATCCATCCATCCATCAATACACCCAATCCATCGGTTCATGCACACATCCATCCACTGACCAACATCCACCCATTCATACATTCAAACCAACCACCCACCCTTCCATCCATCCATCCATCAATACACCTAATCCATCCACCCATGCACACATCCATCCACTGACCGACATCCACCCATTCATACATCCAAACCAACCACCCACCCTTCCATCCATCCATCCATCCATCCATCCATCCATCCACCCAACCATCAATACACCTAATCCATCCACCCATGCACACATCCATCCACTGACCGACATCCACCCATTCATACATCCAAACCAACCACCCACCCTTCCATCCATCCATCCATCCACCCAACCATCAATACACCTAATCCATCCACCCATGCACACATCCATCCACTGACCGACATCCACCCATTCATACATCCAAACCAACCACCCACCCTTCCATCCATCCATCCATCCATCCATCCATCCACCCAACCATCAATACACCTAATCCATCCACCCATGCACACATCCATCCACTGACCGACATCCACCCATTCATACATCCAAACCAACCACCCACCCTTCCATCCATCCATCCATCCACCCAACCATCAATACACCTAATCCATCCACCCATGCACACATCCATTCACTGACCGACATCCACCCATTCATACATCCAAACCATCCATCCACCCAACCATCAATACACCTAATCCATCCACCCATGCACACATCCATCCACTGACCGACATCCACCCATTCATACATCCAAACCAACCACCCACCCTTCCATCCATCCATCAGTACACCCAATCCACCCAGTCATGCCGCGACCAAATATGTGTGATTAGCACATAAGTCATAAGTAACATCAACAACACCCACCTTTGTGATTTCGTTGACTTTATCGTTGGGAATGCATCTGCTTTGAGTGTCGCAGGATATCCAGACATTTTTGCCATCTCTGTGCCATCTCTGTCGTAGCATCGCCGGTAAAAACCAAACGGGGGACTTTTGCATCTCTTGACACTGGAGCAACGTAAATCCGTCGATTGGTAAGTGTTTGTTTGGCATTAAATGTGGGTGGAGGGAAACGCTGGATGTAAATATAGTTTCAAATGTACACACAGCTAGCCTAAATAGCATGTTAGCATCGATTAGCTGGCAGTCATGCCGCGACCAAATATGTGTGATTAGCACATAAGTCATAAGTAACATCAACAACACCCACCTTTGTGATTTCGTTGACTTTATCGTTGGGAATGCATCTGCTTTGAGTGTCGCAGGATATCCAGACATTTTTGCCATCTCAATTGTAGCATCGCCGGTAAAAACCAAACGGGGGACTTTTGCATCTCTTGACACTGGAGCAACATAAATCTGTCGATTGGTAAGTGTTTGTTTGGCATTAAATGTGGGTGGAGGGAAACGCTGGATGTAAATATAGTTTCAAATGTACATATATATATAGCCTAGATTGCATGTTAGCATCGATTAGCTGGCAGTCATGCCGCGACCAAATATGTGTGATTAGCACATAAGTCATAAGTAACATCAACAACACTCACCTTTGGGATTTCGTTGACTTTATCGTTGGGAATGCATCTGCTTTGAGTGTCGCAGGATATCCAGACATTTTTGCCATCTCTGTGCCATCTCTGTCGTAGCATCGCCGGTAAAAACCAAACGGGGGACTTTTGCATCTCTTGACCCTGGAGCAATATAAATCTGTCGATTGGTAAGTGTTTGTTTGGCATTAAATGTGGGTGGATGGAAAGGCTAGATGTAAATATAGTTTCAAATGCACACACAGGTAGCCTAAATAGCATGTTAGCATCGATTAGCTGGCAGTCATGCCGCGACTAAATATGTGTGATTAGCACATAAGTCATAAGTAACATCAACAACACCCACCTTTGTGATTTCGTTGACTTTATCGTTGGGAATGCATCTGCTTTGAGTGTCGCAGGATATCGACACATTTTTGCCATCTCTGTCGTAGCATCGCCGGTAAAAACCAAACGGGGGACTTTTGCATCTCTTGACCCTGGAGCAATATAAATCTGTCCATTGGTAAGTGTTTGTTTGGCATTAAATATGGGTGGAGGGAAAGGCTAGATGTAAATATAGTTTCAAATGTACACACAGGTAGCCTAAATAGCATGTTAGCATCGATTAGCTGGCAGTCATGCCGCGACCAAATATGTGTGATTAGCACATAAGTCATAAGTAACATCAACAACACCCACCTTTGTGATTTCGTTGACTTTATCGTTGGGAATGCATCTGCTTTGAGTGTCGCAGGATATCCAGACATTTTTGCCATCTCTGTGCCATCACTGTCGTAGCATCGCCGGTAAAAACCAAACGGGGGACTTTTGCATCTCTTGACCCTGGAGCAATATAAATCTGTCGATTGGTAAGTGTTTGTTTGGCATTAAATGTGGGTGGAGGGAAAGGCTAGATGTAAATATAGTTTCAAATGTACACACAGGTAGCCTAAATAGCATGTTAGCATCGATTAGCTGGCAGTCATGCCGCGACCAAATATGTGTGATTAGCACATAAGTCCTAAGTAACATCAACAACACTCACCTTTGGGATTTCGTTGACTTTATCGTTGGGAATGCATCTGCTTTGAGTGTCGCAGGATATCCAGACATTTTTGCCATCTCTGTCGTAGCATCGCCGGTAAAAACCAAACAGGGGACTTTTGCATCTCTTGACACTGGAGCAACATAAATCTGTCGATTGGTAAGTGTTTGTTTGGCATTAAATGTGGGTGGAGGGAAACGCTGGATGTAAATATAGTTTCAAATGTACATACATATAGCCTAGACAGCATGTTAGCATCGATTAGCTGGCAGTCATGCCGCGACCAAATATGTCTGATTAGCACATAAGTCATAAGTAACATCAACAACACTCACCTTTGGGATTTCGTTGACTTTATCGTTGGGAATGCATCTGCTTTGAGTGTCGCAGGATATCCAGACATTTTTGCCATCTCTGTGCCATCTCTGTCGTAGCATCGCCGGTAAAAACCAAACGGGGGACTTTTGCATCTCTTGACACTGGAGCAATATAAATCTGTCGATTGGTAAGTGTTTGTTTGGCATTAAATGTGGGTGGAGGGAAAGGCTGGATGTAAATATAGTTTCAAATGTACATATATATATAGCCTAGATAGCATGTTAGCATCGATTAGCTGGCAGTCATGCCGCAACCAAATATGTGTGATTAGCACATAAGTCCTAAGTAACATCAACAACACTCACCTTTGGGATTTCGTTGACTTTATCGTTGGGAATGCATCTGCTTTGAGTGTCGCAGGATATCCAGACATTTTTGCCATCTCTGTGCCATCTCTGTCGTAGCATCGCCGGTAAAAACCAAACGGGGGACTTTTGCATCTCTTGACCCTGGAGCAATATAAATCTGTCGATTGGTAAGTGTTTGTTTGGCATTAAATGTGGGTGGAGGGAAAGGCTAGATGTAAATATAGTTTCAAATGTACACACAGGTAGCCTAAATAGCATGTTAGCATCGATTAGCTGGCAGTCATGCCGCGACTAAATATGTGTGATTAGCACATAAGTCATAAGTAACATCAACAACACCCACCTTTGTGATTTCGTTGACTTTATCGTTGGGAATGCATCTGCTTTGAGTGTCGCAGGATATCCAGACATTTTTGCCATCTCTGTCGTAGCATCGCCGGTAAAAACCAAACGGGGGACTTTTGCATCTCTTGACCCTGGAGCAATATAAATCTGTCGATTGGTAAGTGTTTGTTTGGCATTAAATATGGGTGGAGGGAAAGGGTAGATGTAAATATAGTTTCAAATGTACACACAGGTAGCCTAAATAGCATGTTAGCATCGATTAGCTGGCAGTCATGCCGCGACCAAATATGTGTGATTAGCACATAAGTCATAAGTAACATCAACAACACTCACCTTTGGGATTTTGTTGACTTTATCGTTGGGAATGCATCTGCTTGGAGTGTCGCAGGATATCCAGACATTTTTGCCATCTCTGTGCCATCTCTGTCGTAGCATCGCCGGTAAAAACCAAACGGGGGACTTTTGCATCTCTTGACCCTGGAGCAATATAAATCTGTCGATTGGTAAGTGTTTGTTTGGCATTAAATGTGGGTGGCGGGAAAGGCTAGATGTAAATATAGTTTCAAATGTACACACAGGTAGCCTAAATAGCATGTTAGCATCGATTAGCTGGCAGTCATGCCGCGACCAAATATGTGTGATTAGCACATAAGTCATAAGTAACATCAACAACACCCACCTTTGTGATTTCGTTGACTTTATCGTTGGGAATGCATCTGCTTTGAGTGTCGCAGGATATCCAGACATTTTTGCCATCTCTGTGCCATCTCTGTCGTAGCATCGCCGGTAAAAACCAAACGGGGGACTTTTGCATCTCTTGACCCTGGAGCAATATAAATCTGTCGATTGGTAAGTGTTTGTTTGGCATTAAATGTGGGTGGAGGGAAAGGCTAGATGTAAATATAGTTTCGAATGTACACACAGCTAGCCTAAATAGCATGTTAGCATGGATTAGCTGGCAGTCATGCCGCGACTAAATATGTGTGATTAGCACATAAGTCATAAGTAACATCAACAACACCCACCTTTGTGATTTCGTTGACTTTATCGTTGGGAATGCATCTGCTTTGAGTGTCGCAGGATATCCAGACATGTTTGCCATCTCTGTCGTAGCATCGCCGGTGAAAACCAAACGGGGGACTTTTGCATCTCTTGACCCTGGAGCAATATAAATCTGTCGATTGGTAAGTGTTTGTTTGGCATTAAATGTGGGTGGAGGGAAACGCTGGATGTAAATATAGTTTCAAATGTACACACAGCTAGCCTAAATAGCATGTTAGCATCGATTAGCTGGCAGTCATGCCGCGACCAAATATGTGTGATTAGCACATAAGTCATAAGTAACATCAACAACACCCACCTTTGTGATTTCGTTGACTTTATCGTTGGGAATGCATCTGCTTTGAGTGTCGCAGGATATCCAGACATTTTTGCCATCTCTGTCGTAGCATCGCCGGTAAAAACCAAACGGGGGACTTTTGCATCTCTTGACACTGGAGCAACATAAATCCGTCGATTGGTAAGTGTTTGTTTGGCATTAAATGTGGGTGGAGGGAAAGGCTAGATGTAAATATAGTTTCAAATGTACATACAGCTAGCCTAAATAGCATGTTAGCATCGATTAGCTGGCAGTCATGCCGCAACCAAATATGTGTGATTAGCACATAAGTCATAAGTAACATCAACAACACTCACCTTCGCCAAAATTCACCCATTTAGAGTTTGGAAATCGGTAAAAAAAATAGATGGACGCTCGGCCGCCACGACCGTCTCGCCGCTGGCTTTTGCCGCGTTTGACGGCGGGCGGGGTCCAAGGTGGTGGGCGTGTCCTATGGCAGCATCCGGCGACTTTGACAAATGTTAGCGGGGGTCAGTCGGCGGGATGACGGCGGTCCAAACTGTTGACCGGTGTGCCGGATCATTCTCCGGCGTGATTATTGAAAAGCTCGAAATTGCATCAGCGCCGCGCCGATTGATCCCAGCAGGCCTGTGACGCACGTGTGTGTGTGTGTGTGTGTGTGTGAGTGTGTGTGTGTGTGTGTGTGTGTGTGTGTGTGTGTGTGTGTGTGTGTGTGTGTGTGTGTGTGTGTGTGTGTGTGTGTGTGTGTGTGTGTGCGTGTCCCACTCCTCATTCCTCTCATCAGATTTCTTTCCAGGCTCCTCGCCCTGCAGGACCGTCGGAGCGAGGGGTTTGAAGCGCGGGGGATTATCGGCGGCGCACACATCCGGCGGACACGGCGGAGGACGGACGGCGTGGACCCGGCGTCCTGACAGGCTCACGCCGCGATCGTTATAAGCAGCGGCGGCGAAGATTGTTTGTTCGGACAGAAACGTCAGCGGTCATCGCCGCAAGAGCGCGTGGAATGAAAGGTGTCACATGATAGCAGTCCTCAGGGAGACAATAAACACATTTGTTGAGGGCCACTCTACAAATAGGCCGCTTGTAAAGTAACATCTAGGACTATGAAGTGGTATTGACAACTGACTCTTCTCTGAGTCCACATGATGTGTGAGAGTGGGACATCAATGCAGAACAGAACAACAACTAAATACATTCGGTCAAAAAATTAATTATTGTTTCCAGCATTTCTAAGGCCGCTTTAAATGATGTTGCAGGCCGCTTTAATAGTGACGTGTTAGGACACTTTAAAAATAATGACGTGCTACATTCAAAAATGATGTGGCGGGCTACCTAAAATAACGTGGCAGGCCATTTTAAGTAATGTGGCAGGCTACATTAAATGATGTGGCAAACCACCTTAAATGATGTGGCAGGCTACATTAAATGATGTGGCAAACCACATTAAATGACATGGCGGGCCACTTTAAATGATGTGTCAAACCACCTTAAATGATGTGGCAGGCTACATTAAATGATGTGTCAAACCACCTTAAATGATGTGGCGGGCCACTTTAAATGATGTGGCAAACCACATTAAATGATGTGGCAGGCTACATTAAATGATGTGGCAAACCACATTAAATGACGTGGCGGGCCACTTTAAATGATGTGTCAAACCACATTAAATGATGTGGCAGGCTACATTAAATGATGTGTCAAACCACCTTAAATGATGTGGCGGGCCACTTTAAATGATGTGGCAAACCACATTAAATGATGTGGCGGGCTACATTAAATGATGTGGCAAACCACATTAAATGACGTGGCGGGCCACTTTAAATGATGTGTCAAACCACATTAAATGATGTGGCAGGCTACATTAAATGATGTGTCAAACCACCTTAAATGATGTGGCGGGCCACTTTAAATGACGTGGCAAACCACATTAAATGACGTGGCAGGCTACCTAAAATGATGTAGCAGGCCATTTTAAGTAATGTGGCGGGCCACTTTAAATGATGTGGCAAACCACCTTAAATGATGTGGCAGGCTACCTAAAATGATGTAGCAGGCCATTTTAAGTAATGTGGCAGGCTACCTAAAATGATGTAGCAGGCCATTTTAAGTAATGTGGAGGGCCACTTTAAATGATGTGGCAAACCACATTAAATGAGGTGGCAGGCTACCTAAAATGATGTAGCAGGCCATTTTAAGTAATGTGGCGGGCCTAATTAAATGATGTGGCAAACCACCTTAAATGATGTGGCGGGCCACTTTAAATGATGTGGCAAACCACCTTAAATGATGTGGCGGGCCACTTTAAATGATGTGGCAAACCACATTAAATGATGTGGCGGGCCACTTTAAATGATGTGGCAAACCACATTAAATGATGTGGCAGGCTACCTAAAATGATGTAGCAGGCCATTTTAAGTAATGTGGCGGACCACTTTAAATGATGTGGCAAACCACCTTAAATGATGTGGCGGGCTACCTATAATGATGTGGCAGGCCATTTTAAGTAATGTGGCAGGCTACATTAAATGATGTGGCAAACCACCTTAAATGATGTGGTGAGCTACCTAAAATGATGTGGCAGGCCATTTTAATTGATGTGGCAGACTACATTAAATGATGTGGCGGGCCTAATTAAATGATGTGGCAAGCCACTTTAAATGTTATTGTGGGCCTGTTTAATTATGTGGCGGGCAACTTTACGTGATGAAACAAGCCAAATTAAATGATCTTGAGGGCCACAATAAATTATGTGACAAACCACCTTATATGATGTGGCAGGCCAAATTAATTATGTGGCGGGCTACAGTAAGTGATGTGGCAGACCACCTTAAATGATGTGGCAGGCTACAGTAAATGACTTAAATGATGTGGTGGGCTACCTAAAATTATGTGGCAAGCCACATTAAATGTTATAGTAGGCCATTTTAATGATGTGGCGGGCTACCTTACATGATGAGGCAAGCCACTTTTAAATGATCTTGAGGGCCAAAATACATGACATGGCAAACCACCGTATATGATGTGGCGGGCCACAATATATAATGTAGCAAACCACCTTAAATGATGTGGCGGGCCACAATATATAATCTGGCAAACCACCTTAAATTATGTGGCGGGCCGCCTTATATGACGTGGCAGGCTACAGTAAATGACTTAAATGATGTTGTGGGCTACCTAAAATGATGTGGCAAGCCACATTAAATGTTATAGTAGGCCACCGTATATGATGTGGCGGGCTACGTTAAATGATGTGGCAAATCACCTTAAATAATGTGGCAAGCCACATAAATGATGTGGTGGGTTACCTAAAATGTAGTGGCAAGCCACATTAAATGTTATGGTGGGCCTATTTAATGATGTGGTGGGCTACCTTACATGATGAGGCAAGCCACATTAAATGATATTGAAGGCAAGTATAAATCATGTGGCAAACCACATTATATGACATGGCGGGCCACCTAAATGAAGTGGTGGGCTACCTAAAAAGATGTGGCGAGCCACATTGATGTTATGGTGGGCCATTTTAATGATGTGGCAGGCTATCTTACATGATGTGGCAGGCCATTGAAAGTATGTGGCAGGCTATATTAAATGATGTGGTAAACCACATTAAATGATGTGGCGGGCCACTTTTAATGATATGGTTGGCCAAATTAATGGTATGGCGGGCTACCTTACATGATGAGGTAAGCCATTTGAAATGATCTTGAGGGCCACAATAAATGAGAAGGCAAACCACCTTATATGATGTGGCGGTTCACCTTAAATGATGTGGCGGTTCACCTTAAATGATGTGGCGGGCCACTTTAAATTATATGGTTGGCCAAATTAATGGTGTGGCAGGCTACCTTACATGATGAAGTAAGCCATGTGAAATGATCTTGAGGGCCACAATAAATGACAAGGCAAACCACATCATTAAATGATGTGGCGGGCTACCCAAATGATGTGGCGGGCCACTTTAAATGATGAGGCAAAACAACTTAAATGATGTTGAGGGCCACTAAACGATATGACGGGCCAATTTAAGTGATGTGGCTTGCTACATCAAAATGATGTGGCAAACCACATTAAATTGTGCTGAGGGCCATTTTAAATGATGTGGCAAGCTACAGTAAATGATGTGGCAGGCTATATTAAATTAATGAAATAAAAAGAACAAAGACATTTCGAGGCACATAAACAACGACCATAATGATGAAAAGTACATTAACATGCAATTATCTTGTGCTAAAATAAAAAAAAATATTAAAAATGAACACGTTTTTTTGATTAAACTGCCAACAAAATGAGAACTCAGCTTCACCGCTTTAGTCGTATTTTTTGCACTTAAGAAACTTCTCTACAGACTTCTTCTGTTTGTTTGATGTTGATGTTACTGTTCAAAGTGTGTGTAATGTCACAGCGGCCACATTGTCAAATATAACCTCTGCCTTGTGTTTAATGAATGCGTAGGCCTACTACGCTGCTGGATATGATGGTGCTAATAGAGCCGAGTGTTTTCTGAGGTTGGACAATTTGTGAACCACTGGTATAGATGATCTTTGAGGAGTCTTATTTGCAGCAGAGTGATGCTTTTTTGAGGATCTTTGACTAATAAAGATGCTGAATATTATCTATTGCAATTTTAAAAATTGTTTTATAATTTAAAAGGAGATTATATATATATATATATATATATATATATGCACACACATATACATACACATATATATACATACATAAATTTACATATATATACACATATACACACGTACATATAGAGCTTTACCCTATATATACGCGTATATATATATATATATGTATGTATATATATATATATATATATGTATGTATATATGTACAACTTAAATTTACAAAAACAGCAACAACCAAGAAAAAAAATTACAAATAAAAATGTATAAATGTATAACCCACAGAGTTTGATCTAGAAACATATGTGCTAATAGCAAAACAAATAAATAAAAAAGTACAACTTAATTTTAATACTTTTTATGAGTAAGACCCTTTTGGATCACCAAGAATTTTAGTGTGATTTTTTTTTTTTTTTACTCAATAAAGAAAAATGATGTTATAAATTGTTGACTTATTTAAGACTCCAATTACTTCACATCAAATATTGCAGGTTAAAACATTTTTTGGGGGAAAAAATATTAGATACTTTGTGTTTGCCATAAAAAAATGTATGACAAAAAGGGCAAAAACCAAGAAAAAAAAGGAAAATTTATATATATATATATATATATATATATATATATATATATATATATATATATATATATATATATAAATTATCCTTTTTTTTGACATATATAAGACTACAAATACTTCCTATCAAATATTGCAGTTTAAAACATTTTTTGGGGGGGAAAAATATTGGATATTTTGTTTTAGCCATAAAAATTAAAATAAATAGCAAAATGGCCAAAAAAACAAGAAAAAAAAGGAAAATTGTATATATTTATAATCAACAGATATATATATGTATATCTTAAGTTGATATAGAGACTTATGCGTAAAAAAACAAACAACTATGACTTATTTTTAATACTTTTATGAGTGGGACCCTTTTGGATCCCGAAGAATTTTAGTGGGATTTTTTTTTTTTTCCAGCCATGGCCTCCAAAAATAATAATTAATTAATCAATTAATGTCGTTATGAATTCTGGACATTTGAAAGTATTTTTTAGAACGTGCCTCGGACCGCCGGAACATGAGTGGGCCCCCTCTGGGCCGCACTTTGGACACCCAAGACCTGCTTTTAAAAAAGTGTTTTTATTATCAAAATATTGCAAGAATCGATTTTGTTTGGGATCATCATCCTGAGAATCCTCATCAAATCACGTGGGGGAGTTTTCCTAAGATTGACATTAAAATGGACAAGCCTAATTAAACGACAAAGCGCTCTTATTTTGAAAAAAACAAACAAAAAAAAACAAATAACATAATTTTGCCTCCTTTTGGGGAAAATAAAATGAAATACACATAAATAAAATACAAATGTGCCCTGCGATGAGAAAGGGACTTGTCCAGGGTGTACACCGCCTTCCGCCCTATTTTAGCCCCCTGACACCCCAAAAGGGACAAGCGGTAAAAAAAAAATGGTATACAAATGTAATTATGTCAAATTAAAAAAAATATTTGTTTATGATAGTGTGTGAATGTGAGTGTGAATGTTGTCTATTTGTTGCCCTGCGATGAGGCGGCGACTTGTCCAGGGTGTACCTCACCTTCCGCCCGATTGTAGCCCCCCGCGACCCCGAAAGGGACAAGCGGTAGAAAATGGATGGAAAATACAAATGTAATTATGTCAATATTTAACAAATATTTGTTCATGATAGTGTGTGAATGTTGTCTATTTGTTGCCCTGCGATGAGGCCGCGACTTGTCCAGGGTGTACCCCGCCTTCCGCCTGATTGTATAGCCCACCGCGATCCCGAAAGGGACAAGCGGTAGAAATGGATGGATGGATGGAAAATACAAATGTAATTATGCCAATATTCAAAAATATTTGTTTATGATAGAGTGTGAATGTTGTCTATTTGTTGCCCTGCGATGAGGCGGCGACTTGTCCAGGGTGTACCCCGCCTTCCGCCCTATTTTAGCCCCCTGCGACCCTGAAAGGGACAAGCGGTAGAATATGGATGGACGGATGGAAAATACAAATGTAATTATGTCAATATTTAACAAATATTTGTTTATGATAGTGTGTGAATGTTGTCTATTTTTGTTGCCCTGCGATGGGGCGGCGACTTGTCCAGGGTGTACCCCGCCTTCCGCCTGATTGTAGCCCCCTGCGACCCCGAAAGGGGCCAAGCGGTAGTAAAATGTATGAATGGATAAATAAAAAGAAAAAAATCCCCTCAAAGATCGTCTATGCTTACATTTTTTATGAATGTGCTGAAAGATGTGTTTCAACAGAGCGCTCTTATTTTGAAAAACGTATCTGCTGCGTTTTTTTTTTTGTTATTGTTTATTTTTTATTTTTATGAATGTGCTGCAGAAAGATGCGTTTGAACGGAACTCGTGCCATTAATGAACTCCTTTTGGCCCGCGGGTTATAACGTGGGCTGATGTTGGCGTCGCGGTGCATGCCGGGAGATGGAGAGAGAGAGAGAGAGAGAGAGAGAGAGAGAGAATATAAAGGGCGTGGGAGGTGATGTGTAAAAGTGTCACGCGCAGGGTTATACCTCCACGCTGCGCGCCTCACAGGAGGGAGTGTGCGCGTGCGCGTGCACGAGAAGCACGTGCGTGTGTGCGTTCCTCCGGGATCGCGCAGGCATGGAGACGCGCGCGTGGCGGCAGCAGTGGATGCTCCACGCGGGACGTTTCGCGGCTCTTTTTGTTTCCCGCGAAAAGACGCATTTGGCCCGTTTTGGCAGCAAAAGACGCGCGGAGGCATTGGCGGGAGGAGCAGCCCCGCACACCCCCCCCACGCCCACATCTGCTGAGCAGCCCGGACACCAGCTCCACTGCCGGGGGACTTTCCGCGGGAGACTTTCCGCGCGGACGGCAAGAAAGATGGTGTAACTTTATGTAGGTCACGCCGATCATCGTTGGGAAAAATTTAAAAAAAAAAAGACTGTTTATAATCGATGCTCCGCTCCGGACCCGCGGAGGGAGGCTGAGCACGCCACGCCCACGCCCTCTCGGCGCGCCATGCCGGACACTCTCCACGCGCTCCTCCGCGGCAACCGCACAACGGAGCCGCGCACAGTGTCCGCGGGCCGGCCGGCGTGGGTCATCGGCGTCCTGGCCGGCGTGCTGATCTTCACCACGGTGGTGGACGTGCTGGGCAACCTGCTCGTCATCATCTCCGTCTTCCGCAACCGGAAGCTGAGGAACTCCGGTGAGTCCCCGCCCCCTTTGCTTAATTGCTTGATTGCTACTTTTATGAGTAGATTGCACATTTCAGTACATATTCTGCACTAAATGCTAACACCCCAATAAGTTTTCAACTTCTTTAAGTCCCACGTTAATCACGTTAAACTTAGACAAACTTTAATGATCCGGGCGGTTGCAGGTTCGATCCCCGCTTCCGCCATCCTAGTCTTAAAGGGGAACATTATCAGCATCAATATATACCTTGATGGTGCAGAAAAAAGACCATATATTTTTTTAACCAATTTCCGAACTCTAAATGGGTGAATTTTGGCGAATTAAACGCCTTTCTGTTTATCGCTCTTTTAGCGATGACGTCAGAATGTGACGTCACCGAGGTAACACACCCACCATTTTCATTTTCACATTACAAACACCGGGTCTCAGCTCTGTTATTTTCTGTTTTTTCGACTATTTTTTGTAACCTTGGAGACATCATGCCTGGTGGGTGTGTTGTCGGAGGGTGTAACAACACTAACAGGGAGGGATTCAAGTTGCACCACCGGCAAGAAATCTGCCGCCAGACCCCCATTGAACGTGCCAAAGTGTCTTCACATTTGACCGGTGATGCTAAGACAGACATGGCACAGAGATGTATGGATAACCTGCAGATGCATTTGCAACAATAAAGTCAACGAAATCACAAAGGTGAGTTTTGTTGATGTTGATTGCCAGCTAACCGATGCTAACATGCTATTTACCGGCGGTGCTAAAGCAGACATGGCACAGAGATGTATGGATAACCTGCAGATGCATTTGCAACTCTAAAGTCAACGAAATCACAAAGGTGAGTTTTGTTGATGTTGACTGCCAGCTAATCGACGCTAATATGCTATTTACCGGCGGTGCTAAGACAGACATGGCACAGAGATGTATGGATAACCTGCAGATGCATTTGCAACGATAAAGTCAACGAAATCACAAAGGTGAGTTTTGTTGATGTTGACTGCCAGCTAATAGATGCTAACATGCTACGCTAACTGATGCTAACATGCTATTTACCGGCGGTGCTAAGGCAGACATGGCACAGAGATGTATGGATAACCTGCAGATGCACTTGCAACGATAAAGTCAATGAAATCACAAAGGTGAGTTTTGTTGATGTTGACTTATGTGCTAATCAGACATATTTGGTCGCAGCGTGACTGCCAGCTAATTGATGCTAACATGCTATGCTAATCGACGCTAACATGCTATCTACCGGCGGTGCTAAAGCAGACATGGCACAGAGATGTATGGATAACCTACAGATGCATTTGCAACGATAAAGTCAACGAAATCACAAAGTTGAGTTTTGTTGATGTTGACTGCCAGCTAATCGATGCTAACATGCTACGCTAATCGACGCTAACATGCTATCTACCGGCGGTGCTAAGGCAGACATGGCACAGAGATGTATGGATAACCTCCAGATGCATTTGCAACGATAAAGTCAACGAAATCACAAAGGTGAGTTTTGTTGATGTTGACTGCCAGCTAATCGATGCTAACATGCTACGCTAATCGACGCTAACATGCTATTTATAGCGGTGCTAAGGCAGACATGCCTATCGCAGCTACAACCGGGCAGAAGGTGGTGTACACCCTGGACAAGGTGTCATCTCATCGCAGTATTTTTCAACAAGTTTTTAGTTATTTTTACACCTTTTTTTCCAAATA
>NC_084614.1:82772826-82775326 GCF_033978795.1 Nerophis ophidion | reverse complement strand
ATAAGTTTGCATATATTAACCATGACCTAAGTTTGCATATATTAACCATGACATAAGTTTGCATATATTAACCATGACATAAGTTTGCATATATTAACCATGACATAAGTTTGCATATATTAACCATGACATAAGTTTGCATATATTAACCATGACATAAGTTTGCATGTACTAACCATGGAATACGTTTGCATATATTAACCATGACATAAGTTTGCATATATTAACCATGACATAAGTTTGCATGTACTAACCATGGAATACGTTTGCATATATTAACCATGACATAAGTTTGTATATATTAACCATGACATAAGTTTGCATATATTAACCATGACATAAGTTTGCATATATTAACCATGACATAAGTTTGCATATATTAACCATGACATAAGTTTGCATATATTAACCATGACATAAGTTTGCATATATTAACCATGACATAGGTTTGCATATATTAACCATGACATAAGTTTGCATGTACTAACCATAACATTAGTTTGCATATATTAACCATGACATAAGTTTGTATATATTAACCATGACATAAGTTTGCATATATTAACCATGACATAAGTTTGCATATATTAACCATGACATAAGTTTGCATATATTAACCATGACATAAGTTTGCATATATTAACCATGACATAAGTTTGCATATATTAACCATGGAATACGTTTGCATGTATTAACCATGACATAAGTTTGCATATATTAATCATGACATAAGTTTGCATATATTAACCATGACATAAGTTTGCATATAATAACCATGACATAAGTTTGCATATATTAACCATGACATAAGTTTGCATATATTAACATGACATAAGTTTGCATATATTAACCATGACATTTGCATATATTAACCATGACATAAGTTTGCATATATTAACCATGACATAAGTTTGCATATATTAACCATGACATTTGCATATATTAACCATGACATAAGTTTGCATATATTAACCATGGCATAAGTTTGCATATATTAACCATGACATAAGTTTGCATATATTAACCATGACATAAGTTTGCATATATTAACCATGACATAAGTTTGCATATATTAACCATGGCATAAGTTTGCATATATTAACCATGAAATAAGTTTGCATATATAAACCGTGACATAAGTTTGCATATATTAACCATGACATGAAATTTTGCATGTATTAACCATGACATACATTTGCATATATTAACCATGACATAAGTTTGCATATATTAACCATGACCTAAGTTTGCATATATTAACCATGACATAAGTTTGCATATATTAACCATGACATAAGTTTGCATATATTAACCATGACATAAGTTTGCATATATTAACCATGACATAAGTTTGCATATATTAACCATGACATAAGTTTGCATGTACTAACCATGGAATACGTTTGCATATATTAACCATGACATAAGTTTGCATATATTAACCATGACATAAGTTTGCATGTACTAACCATGGAATACGTTTGCATATATTAACCATGACATAAGTTTGTATATATTAACCATGACATAAGTTTGCATATATTAACCATGACATAAGTTTGCATATATTAACCATGACATAAGTTTGCATATATTAACCATGACATAAGTTTGCATATATTAACCATGACATAAGTTTGCATATATTAACCATGACATAAGTTTGCATATATTAACCATGACATAAGTTTGCATGTACTAACCATAACATTAGTTTGCATATATTAACCATGACATAAGTTTGTATATATTAACCATGACATAAGTTTGCATATATTAACCATGACATAAGTTTGCATATATTAACCATGACATAAGTTTGCATATATTAACCATGACATAAGTTTGCATATATTAACCATGACATAAGTTTGCATATATTAACCATGGAATACGTTTGCATGTATTAACCATGACATAAGTTTGCATATATTAATCATGACATAAGTTTGCATATATTAACCATGACATAAGTTTGCATATAATAACCATGACATAAGTTTGCATATATTAACCATGACATAAGTTTGCATATATTAACATGACATAAGTTTGCATATATTAACCATGACATTTGCATATATTAACCATGACATAAGTTTGCATATATTAACCATGACATAAGTTTGCATATATTAACCATGACATAAGTTTGCATATATTAACCATGACATAAGTTTGCATACATTAACCATGGAATACGTTTGCATGTATTAACCATGACATAAGTTTGCATATATTAATCATGACTTAAGTTTGCATATATTAACCATGACATAAGTTTGCATATAATAACCATGACATAAGTTTGCATATATTAACCATGACATAAGTTTGCATATATTAACATGACATAAGTTTGCATATATTAACCATGACATTTGCATATATTAACCATGACATAAGTTTGCATATATTAACCATGACATAAGTTTGCATATATTAACCATGACATAAGTTTGCATATATTAACATGACATAAGTTTGCATATATTAACCA
>NC_084614.1:82697826-82767826 GCF_033978795.1 Nerophis ophidion | reverse complement strand
CACACACACACACACACACACACACATACGTGTTTGGGTGACATATGAGGACTTATGACAAAAACGTGACATATGGGGACATGCCTTTCCAATGGTCCTGCAGGCCTGGGAATCAGATGGTTAGTGAACCAGAATTTTACAAACACAGTGGTCTATTGAGATTTTTGCAACTCTTTTGTTTTTTTCTGAACCTGATTTTTATGGTACATATGAGGACTTGTCAGGTTTCGGTGACAAATGAAGACCAGAGTGTTTAAGATTTCAAGTTTATGTGACATATGATGACCATGACGTCACCGAGTGTTTAAGATTTCAGGTTCATGTGACATATGATGACCATGACGTCACAGAGTGTTTAAGATTTCAAGTTTGTGAAATATGACAACCATGACGTCACAGAGTGTTTAAGATTTCAAGTTTGTGAAATATGACAACCATGACATCACAGAGTGTTAAAGATTTCAGGTTCATGTGACATATGAGGCTAATGACATCAGAGACTTAACAAAACCACCTGAGTTGGTTTAGTTGATGTGTTGTCATTTAAAAAAAAAAATCCCAATCCCATGCTACTGTAATCTAAAACCAAGAAGAGTTTAAAAGAAACATGGGTAAAAATGTAATTGTCGATTAAGTGTAACTGAATTGTTTTTGTGGATTTTGTCGCTAAGAATTATCTGGAATAAATACAAAACGCTTGCTGTTTATTTTGCTTTTTTAATTGCTGGTAACATACTCAAACTACCACAGAAGATGTGGGAAAACATTTTTTTTTCCTTTTTTAAATATAATTCTGTTTTGGATGTAGTACTTGATGTCAAGCCAATCTCTGTCCTGTAGAGTTACTAGTTCTTTATGGAGGGAGGCTTCACAATCTTTTTTACCTGGTACTTTGTTGCCAGTTACAAAATGCAACATGTGTCATTCAACTGCTTCCACTTCTTCCCCTTTGCAGCTGTCATAAAGGAGACAAAATACAATTTCTTACTGAAGGAATAATGACTATAACACAGTGAAAAGGTGCAAAACGTAATATAATATTCTAGTAAATGATGTGGATTATTTATTTACCCCGCTTTGGAGTGGACCAAGTGGAAGAAGCTTGAGACATACCCACTTCCAGCGATTTGTCCTGCTGTCAATCTGAAAGGAAGAATTAGAAAACTGTAAAAGTAAACATTTAACATATTGTGCTTTGTGAAGCAGCGGAGTATGTGTGTTGTCTGTCTATTTATCAATAATGCAGACCAGGAGTGTTGGCTGAGTTCTTAACGTTTGCTTTCAGAGCGTGCATATCACAACATACAAGATGCCATCATGGCGACACAACCTATACCGGGCTACCGCGCATGCTCGTCACTCCTGTTGCATGCTGGGTAGGGTAGTTCTTTTTTCCCCTGGCTCATAACATTACAATATAGTACCATGTATATGCGTTCAGTTTATCAAAGCACCAAGCAAACAGATATGGTCATAATTATTTTAAGTGCACTATGCAGAATAAACACAACATTATTGATATTGCTACTAAGGATAATTTGATCAAAAATTCCCTAAAACAACCTATAATATAAGTTTTTTAAACATAAGATCCCTGATAAAAAAAAATGTTTCTGCTGTTACCTCAGAAATTGCCTGTTCAGATGTTATGATTGTGGCTCAGAGATTTGTATGTAGATTATATTTATTTTCCATAACAAACAGGATAACTTAAATACCCTGGCAGTGGCAATAAGCTTAAATGTTTGTATTTACATTTTTGGAGTTGATTTTCATAAAATATGCTATTTAACTGCTACTGTTTAACAAGGACTGATTTAAATTGTGTTTGCACAACAAATGTTTTGGCGCTTTTGTTCATGTGGGAGAATATTCCAATAAAGGTGCACTACACACTACTTTTGAATTCATTATTGGGCTTTGCGTATACAATGCAGTTAATCGCGATTAATAAGAGAAATAGTGCGATTAACTTCGATTAAAAATTTTAATCGTTGCCCAGCCCTAATATATATACAAAAAAGTTGGGAAAATTGTGTTAGATGTAAATATAAACTGAATACAATTGTAGCTGAGATAGGCGCCAGCGCCCCCCGCGACCCCAAAAGGGAATAAGCGGTAGAAAAATGGATGGACAATGATTTGCAAATCCTTTTCAACCCATATTCAATTGAAAGCATTACAAAGACAACATATTTGATGTTAAAACTCAAACTTTTTTTTTTTTGCAAATAATAATTAACTTAGAATATCATGGCTGCAACACGTGCCAAAGTAGTTGGGAAAGGGCATGTTCACCACTGTGTTACATCACATTTTCTTTTAACAACACTCAATAAACGTTTGGGAACTGAGGAAACTAATTGTTGAAGCTTTAAAAGTAGAATTCTTTACCATTCTTGCTTGATGTAGAGCTTAAGTTGTCGTATTTTACGCTTCATAATGTGCTACACATTTTCGATGGGAGACATGTCTGGACTGCAGGCGGACCAGGAAAGTACCCGCACTCTTTTACTACGAAGACACGCTGTTGTAACACGTGGCTTGGCATTGTTTTGCTGAAATAAGCAGGGGCGTCCATGATAATGTTGCTTGGATGACAACATATGTTGCTCCAAAACCTGTATGGACCATTCAGCATTAATGGTGCCTTCTCAGATGTGTAAGTTACCCATGATTTGGGCACTAATACACCCCCATACCATCACACATGCTGGCTTTTGAACTTTGCGCCTATAACAATCCGGATGGTTATTTTCCTCTTTGTTCCGGAGAACACCACGTCCACAATTTCCATATATAATTTGAAATGTGGACTCGTCAGACCACAGAACACTTTTCCACTTTGCATCAGTCCATCTTAGATGAGCTCGGGCCCAGCGAAGCCCGCGACGTTCCTCTGTGTTGTTGATAAATGGCATTTGCTTTGCATAGTAGAGTTTTAACTTGCATTTACAGATGTAGCGACCAACTGTAGTAACTGACAGTGGTTTTCTGAAGTATTTCTGAGCCCATGTGGTGATATCTTTTACACACTGATGTCGGTTTTTAATGCAGTACATCGCTTACGTCCAGTGATTTCTCCAGATTCTCTGAACCTTTTGATAATTTTACGGACCGTAAATGGTAAAATCCCTAAATTCTTTGCAAAAAAAATGTTTAGCAGTTTTAACATCAAATATGTTGTCTTTGTAGCATATTCAACAGAATTGGGGTTGAAAATTCTTTGCAAATCATTGTATCCCGTTTATATGTACATCTAACACAATTTCCCAACTCATATGGAAACGGGGTTTGAATGTATTTATATATATATATATATATATATATATATATATATATATATAGCCTATTATTTGCGCACTATTTACAAGTTATGTACCAAAAACACGACCACCGAAAAAATACTTTGATCAATGAAAACAGCGCTGCAGAAACCGGCTGTAAACATCTCCTGTTTTGCTAAACATGAGTTCCAAACTCCCTACTGACTAACATGGATGTACCCTTACGAAAATGATGTCATATAAACTGATCTGTGAGAGATTAAAATTAATAAATGTCTTTCAAAATATAGGTTGGGTCAAATTTAGAGCAGATATAGTAAAAATAGACATGTAATAACCTGTTGGAGGGATGAAGTCGGTTTATGGCTGTCATCTGAATCTAGAGAATGTTGAGATAGAACCTCAACAGTTGGTTTCTGCAACAAAACACAAAAATATAATGTCATAACTAATTAATTATAACATTCTCACCACTTTTTGTTGATAAAAATATGAGCATACAATGCCAGATAAAGGGTAAATATTATTACAGAGTTTCAGCTCTTAGACAATTCATTAAGAATGTAACACACACAAAAATCTGGTTCAGAAAATATGAGGACCTGAATTGAGACACTCATTTTAAAGCTTTGACATTAACATTGTAACACACATTTTCTGGTTCAGAAAATATGAGGACCTTATATGAAACACACCTAAGTCTTTCTTGCTTCAAACAATATAAGGACATGACGAGTGTTCACATGTAGAATTTATGTTGTTGACTTGTAACATCTCCTGTTTTGCTAAATATGAGTTCTAAACTTTCTACTGACTAACATGGATGTACCCTTGCGAAAAAGTTGTCATATAAACTGATCTGTGAGAGATTAAAATAAATAAATGTCTTTCAAAATATAGGTTGGGTCAAATTTAGAGCAGATATAGTAAAAATAGACATGTAATAACCTGTTGGAGGGATGAAGTCAGTTAATGGCTCACATCTGAATCTGGAGAATGTTGAGATGGAACCTCAACAGTTGGTTTCTGCAACAAAACACAAAAATATAATGTCAGAACTAATTAATTATAACATTATCAGCACTTTTTGTTGATAAAAATCTGAGCATACAATGCCAGATAAATAGTAAAGATTATTACAGAGTTTCAGCTCTTAGACAATTAATTAAGAATATAAAACACACTAAAATCTGGTTCAGAAAATATGAGGACCTGAATTGAGACACTCATTTTAAAGCTTGGACATTAACATTGTAACACACACTAATCTGGTTTAGAAAATATGAGGACCTTATATGAAACACACCTAAGTCTTTCTTGGTTCAAACAATATAAGGACATGACGAGTGGTCACATGTAAAATGTATGTTGTTGACTTGTAACATCTCCTGTTTTGCTAAACATGAGTTCCAAACTCCTTACTGACTAACATGGATGTACCCTTACGAAAATGTTGTCATATAAACTGATCTGTGAGAGATTAAAATTAATAAATGTCTTTCAAAATATAGGTTGGGTCACATTTAGAGCAGATATAGTAAAAATAGACTTGTAATAACCTGTTGGAGGGATGAAGTCGGTTTATCGCTCACATCTGAATCTGGAGAATGTTGAGATAGAACCCCAACAGTTGGTGTCTGCAACAAAACACAAAAATATAATGTCAGAACTAATTAATTATAACATTAACAACCACTTTTGGTTGATAATATTCTGAGCATATAATTCTACATAAACAGTAAAGATTATTATAGCGTTTTAGCTCTTGGACTATTATTTAAGAATGTAACATTCACTAAAATGTGGTTCAGAAAATATGAGGACCTGGATTGAAACACTCATTTTAAAGCTTTGAATTAAACATTGTAACACACACTAATGTGGTTCAGAAAAATATGAGGACCTTATATGAAACACACTGAAGTCTTTTTTAGTTCAAACAATATGAGTACATGACAAGTGATCACATATAGAATTCATGTTGCTGACCTGTAACATCTCCTGTTTTGCTAAACATGAGTTGTAAATTCCACAGACTAACATGGATGTACGCTTAAAAAAATGTTGTCATATAAACTGATCTGTGAGAGGTTAAAAGGATTAAATGTCTTTTGAAGTATAGGTTGTGTCAAGTTTTTAGCAGATATAGGGCAGCACGGTGGAACAGGGGTTAGTGCATGTGCGTCACAAATCGAAGGTCCTGAGTAGTCCTGAGTTAAATCCTGGGCTCGTGATCTTTCTGTGTGGAGTTTGCATGTTCTCCCCGTGACTGCGTGGGTTCCCTCCGGGTACTCCGGCTTCATCTTACCTCCAAAGACATGCACCTGGGGATAGGTTGATTGGCAACACTAAATTGGCCCTAGTGTGTGAATGTGAGTGTAAATGTTGTCTATTTGTGTTGGCCGTGTAATGAGGTGGCGACTTGTCCAGGGTGTACTCCGCCTTCCGCCCGAATGCAGCTCAGATAGGCTCAAGCACACCCCGCCAACCCAAAAAAGGGACAGGTAGTAGAAGATAGTAAAATAGTCAAGTAATAACCTGTTGGAGGGATGAAGTCGGTTTATCGCTCACATGAGTCTGGAGAATGTTGAGATAGAACATCAACAGTTGGTGTCTGCAACAAAACACATAAAAATAATGTTAGAACTTATTAATTATAACATTATCAGCATTTTTTGTTGTTAACATTATGAGCATATAATGCCAGATAAATAGTAAAGATATATATAGAGGGTTTCTGTCTCTTGTCCCGCTCATGTCTTGAGATGAACTTCCCTCGGTACTCGACCACAAAAGAACCTTTTTAAATTGATGCAAGAGTAAATACACCATATCCTGATAAAACAGTTTATCAATTAACAATGTTTGGAATATCTGTTTTAAAAAGGAATAATAATAGTCGTTACTTGACTAAAAATTCAATTACAAACAGAATTACTCTTTCATAAATGTAAATAATTATTAAATTAAGTACAAACCACGTTTCCATATGAGTTGGGAAATTGTGTTAGATGTAAATATAAACGGAATACAATGATTTGCAAATCATTTTCAACCCATATTCAGTTGAATATGCTACAAAGACAACATATTTCATGTTCAAACTGATAAACATTTTTTTGGTGCAAATAATCATTAACTTTAGAATTTGATGCCAGCAACACGCAACAAACAAGTTGGGAAAGGTGGCAATAAATACTGATAAAGTTAAGAAATGCTCATCAAACACTTATTTGGGACATCCCACAGATGTGAAGGCTAATTTGGAACAGGTGGGTGCCATGATTGGCTATAAAAACAGCTTCCCAAAAAATGCTCAGTCTTTCACAGGAAAGGATGGGGCGAGGTACACCCCTTTGTCCACAACTGTGTGAGCAAATAGTCAAACAGTTTAAGAACAACGTTTCTCAAAGTGCAATTGCAAGAAATTTAGGGATTTCAACATCTACGCTCCTTGATATCATCAAAAGGTTCAGAGAATCTGGAGAAATCACTCCACGTAAGCGGCATGTCTGGAAACTAACATTGAATAACCGTGACCTTCCATCCCTCAGACGGCACTGTATCAGAAACCGACATCAATCTCTAAAGGATATCACCACATGAGTTCAGGAACACTCCAGAAAACCACTGTCACTAAATACAGTTTGTTGCTATATTGGGGCGGTATAGCTCGGTTGGTAGAGTGGCCGTGCCAGCAACTTGAGGGTTGCAGGTTTGATTCCCACTTCCGCCATCCTAGTTACTGCCATTGTGTCCTTGGGCAAGACACTTTACCCACCTACTCCCAGTGCCACCCACACTGGTTTAAATGTAACTTAGATATTGGGTTTCACTATGTAAAGCGCTTTGAGTCACTAGAGAAAAGCGCTATATAAATATAATTCACTTCACTATATCTGTAAGTGCAAGTTTAAGATCTATTATGCAAAGCGAAAGCCAATTATCAACATCCAGAAACGCCGCCGGCTTCTCTGGGCCCGAGATCATCTAAGATGGACTGATGCAAAGTGGAAAGGTGTTCTGTGGTCTAACGAGCCCACATTTCAAATTGTTTTTGGAAATATTCGACACCGTTTCATCCGGACCAAAGGGGAAGCGAACCATCCAGACTGTTATCGACGCAAAGTTGAAAAGCCAGCATCTGTGATGGTATGGGGGTGCATTAGTGCCCAAGGCATGGGTAACTTACACATCTGTAAGTTACCCATCTGTTTGGAACAACATTTGCTGCCATTTAAGCGCCGACTTTTTCATGTACGCCCCTGCTTATTTCAGCAAGACAATGCCAAGCCACATTCAGCACATGTTCAGCTTCATAAAAAAAGAGTGCAGGTACTTTCCTGGCCGGCCTGCAGTCCTATCAAAAATGTGTGGTGCATTATGAAGCGTAAAATACGACAGAGGAGACCCCGGACTGTTGAACGACTGAAGCTCTACATAAAACAAAAATGGGAAAGAATTCCACCTTCCAAGCTTCAACAATTAGTTTCCTCAGTTCCCAAACGGTTATTGAGTGTTGTTGAAAGAAAAGGTGATGTAACACAGTGGTGAACATGCCCTCTCCCAACTACTTTGGCACGTATTGCAGCCATGAAATTCTAAGTTAATTATTATTTGTAAAAAAAAATTATTCCGTTTGGATTTACATCTAACACAATTTCCCAACTCATATGGAAACGGGGTTTGTAATTAATGTGTTACTTGAAAAAGAAAAGTTTTAAATATCTAGCATATGCAGTTGAGAGACATTTCATGAGAGCAGAGTGTGTGTGTGCCTTTAAAAAGCTGTGCCTTTTGCCAAGTGACGTGAGACTTCAGCGCCCAGACATAGCAGAATAGTTCAGCTGTATTTTTTAGCTCAGCAGTGGCAGTTAAGATAGTTCTGTTGAATGTTTTTGTTCGCGTGTGGATGAGGCCTCTTTCTATTTGATATCGTGTTCATAATTACTTCCGGGGGTTGCTTTCATTAGTAAAAAGATATTACCTGCACTAAACCTTTTGTGCTTCTCACGCTGTCTTGTTGACATACAATCACATCAAAAGTAGCATGCCAGATTACATAAAACGCATCGTAACAGCGTTGTAGCGTACATAAAAGTTATTAGATTACTCGTTACCGGTAAAAGTAACAGCATTAGTAACATCGTTTTCATATACCGCTGTTATACCATCCATCCATCCATCCATCATCTTCCGCTTTTCCGAGGTGGGGTCGCGGTGGCAGCAGCTTAAGCAGGGAAGCCCAGACTTCCCTCTCCCCAGTCACTTCGTCTAGCTCTTCCCGGGGGATCCCGAGGCGTTCCCAGGCCAGCCGAGAGACATAGTCTTCCCAACATGTCCTGGTTCTTCCTCGTGGCCTCCTACCGGTTGGACGTGCCCTAAACACCTCCCTAGGGAGGCGTTCGGGTGGCATCCTGACCAGATGCCCGAACCACCTCATCTGGCTCCTCTCCATGTGGAGGAGCAGCAGCTTTACTTTGAGTCCCTCCCGGATGGCAGAGCTTCTCACCCTATCTCTAAGGGAGAGACCCGCCACCCGGCGGAGGAAACTCATTTGGGCCGCTTGTACCCGTGTTCTTATCCTTTCGGTCATGACCCAAAGCTCATGACCATAGGTGAGGATGGGAATGTAGATCGACCGGTAAATTGAGAGCTTTGCCTTCCGGCTCAGCTCCTTCTTCACCACAACGGATCGGTACAACGTCCGCATTACCGAAGACGCCACACCGATCCGCCTGTCGATCTCACCATCCACTCTTCCCTCACTCGTGAACAAGACTCCGAGGGGCCATAGAGGTCGGGTGCATTGTGAGCTGGGCGGCAGCCGAAGGCAGGGCACTTGGCGGTCCGATCCTCGGCTACAGAAGGTAGCTCTTGGGACGTGGAACGCTGTTATTCCAAACACTTCTAATTAAAGCCATATAATACAACCTCTATTAGACAGTAAGGAAATGATCCAAATGAGATGTTGATACAGTTACCATTGATATGTTACATAACAAGACATACCTTTCCAATCATTGATCCACGGGGCCTTAAAACAAGACTTGTCACATCCAGATCAAATAAACTCGGTGGCTTCAGCCTCAGGATTACGTCTCGCTCTTCTTTTGGACACGATGTCTATATCATGTGTTGATGCGCCTAACAAATCCACACATAAAAATGAAAAAAGTCAGTGACACAGAAATAAAACAAAGAACTAAACCCTTCAAAAACTGTTAAATTTAGGCTCAATGCAGACATGAAGCTTCTCAAACAAAGAACTAATGTAACAATATCAGTAACATGCCAACTCCACAGTGCTTATCAGCTTGAAATATTTGTATTTGACAAAAAGTATAAACAATTTGAAGAACTCTAGTCTGTCTTGTTTAAAATTAAGAAAAGGTTTACTTGCATAGTGATCAAGGGTGATGGGTCAAATGCAGAGAATAATTTCACCACACCTAGTGTGTGACAATCACTGCTACTTATAATCTTCCATGCAACTTTAAAAAAAAAAAATTAAATGCCTTGGCCTTGGCCCAGAACTGAAATGCTTTATTTAACCTCATGAAATCAAATCTGGTTGCAATTAATAACAAAAAACATTTAACTGTTCTTTATAATGAACTATTTTCCTATGTTAAAAAACATTGGTCAATTTAATTACGTTAAACTCCATTTTATGCTCACCTGATTCAACCATGCTGCTGAAGACTGTCAAAGATGGTTTGTGGCCAAGATAGATGTCCCCCTCCGGTGATGCAGGTCCCGGAAGTGCTGTTCACTGAGCGCCCTGTTGTGCTCAAAATCGTGTGTGAAGTTTTGTATTTCGCTTATAAATGGTCCTTTTGGAAAACCCTTTTTATATATATTCAATATTAAGTGTGATACGTGAACTGTATAACTTCCATGAGGAAAATAATAAACTAGTGATTTAGCCCTCTGTTAGGAGCCGACATCATCCACTGGCCAATCAGGCAGCGCCTAACTGAAAATTGGACCAATCAGACGCCGAGACTCTTCAGAGTGGGCGGAAGTAACCATTTTGAACACCATGTAAAATGAATACCTCCAAAAACAATCGCCAATTGAATCCAAAATTTGTCCCAAAGATAAAAATACCAAAATCATGTGCTATTGTAACCATTTGAAAATATTAAATACTGTATGTAGTTTGAATTCCATTTGAATTATTGCCTTAGTCTCAATCAAAGTTGAGGGTTGTTTTATTGGGTTTTTTTGGGAGGGGGTGGAGTGGGGGGGAGGCATTTATGCAAAAACCTACATTTCAGGCACATTTAAATTAATTATTGTGCGGCATTGTATTTTAGTCAACATAATAGCAAAAAGCCCAATACAGTAAAATACTGAATCAAACCGATTAAATCATCACCATAATCCCTTTATTATTGATTGTCTAGCCCAAATCCTCTCCAGATAAACCAAATGAATAGATAAAACTAACATAAAAAAGGTTGAGATCATCAGATCAGTTGAAGATGTGTTATTTGATTTAGATTTCAAAAGTATGTTTATTGTTGTAATGATTAGAGGTTTTTCAAAATGTTGGAGTGTGTGAGTTTCTGACCCACATGACATATGAGGACATATGACATATGAGGACAAGTGTGTGTGTGTGTGTGTCCTAATAGCAAAGATGGCCACTAGGGGCAAAATCGAAGGTGAGCAAAAAAATTAAACACACTTTCACACACTTTTTCTGAAAATTTGACAAATGAAGACTTCAGAGATTTTTGGTCTGGGAACATGCTGGGAGGGTCTAGAACACGATAGCATTGCGGGAAATATGAGGACATGGAAAATGTCCCCATATTTCAACAGGTCCTCATATGTAAGGTGAAATTTCATAAAAATGTCCCCATATGTCACTTTGACAAACGCACACACACACACACACACACACACACACACACACACACACACACACACACACACACACACACACACACACACACACACACACACACACCTGTTCTAATGGACTGTGTTGAGGACTCATTGCAGGCCTAATTAAGCCTTTAGCAGCTATTATGTCTCCATATTGACAAGTCTGATTGATTGCTCCCAGCCTCCTCCGTAACTGCTCCACTCCGGCCTATTTATCTATTTATTTATTTATTCATCCTACCATCTCGGCGCCAGCCAGAGGTTTCAGGTGGAAACGAGGCAGCAGGCGGCTCGAAAAAAAAAAAGCCTGACGGGTCATTTACTGGATTCTCAAAGTGCAGCTTTTCTTCCGCCACGTCTTGTTTTTCCCCCCCAGCAAAAAAAGAAAAAACGTTGAACAATTTCATCGCTGTCAGCCTTGGTTGAAAATGCGGGGAACATCCTGACAAGAGCGAAGGCGGCGCTGGTAATCCTTCAGGCTGCCGTCCGACTGCCTACATATTTTTTTCTCTTTCGGGCTCCAATTTGGGGCAAAAGGATGGAAAAACAACAACAACAACGTGTTAGCGTATTTTTTTTAAAATCAGTGGGATGAAAGCATTCTTCCACTTTGTCACTTTGCATCCACGGCTGTTTTTATACACGCACTAATTACAGTGTAAACAAACATTCACAAACTCTATTGGGTCCTGTTAAATGGAATGAAACAACAGAAATAGGAATAATTGGTTCCGGCCGAGACAAAAATCCATATTTCGGTGAAGGTTTGAACACTCCGAAGGCAATAATAAGTGATGAGTCAAGTGAAGTAAACAGACGACAACAACAAGGACAAGCTTGTCCTTGTTGTTGTCTGTTTTGTTGTCCCTTTGGCGCACTCACAAGCAATCAGAAATCACAAAAATCCCTAATTTTAATGCATTTTTTTTTTTTCAAATAGGGACCGCAGATATAAATTAACTTTGAAATCAGGGGTCTCCAAACTTTTTGACTATATATAAATATATATACCGTATTTCCTTGAATTGCCGCAGGACATATAGTATGCGCCTGCCTTGAATTACTGCCAGGTCAAACTTGCTTCGCAAAATAATTAGCGCATGCTTAGTATTACCGCCTAATCAAACTCGTGACGTCACGAGTGACGCTAACCCCTGTCATCGTTTTCAAAATAATAATTTGAAATCGCATAAAGGGAAGAAGATTAAGAGCTATTCAGTAGGATTTAAGGTCCAAGCTTACATCACACTCACATTTTTACTGCATGCCTTTGGTAAGTGCCGGAGTGAGAAGAGGTTTTAAACTAATTAGCGCATGCTTACTTTTACCGCATGCCTTTGGTAAGCGCAGGAGTGAGAAAACGTTTGAAATACGGTGTATATATATTATATATATATATATATATATATATATATATATATATATATATATATTTTTTTTTTACCGAGGAGTGCAACAGACTGCTGGACTCCATACCACGCCGTATTGCTGCAGCAATTCAGGCAAAAGGAGCTGCAACTAAAGTATTGATTGCTGAAACTTTCCATGTTCATACTTTTCAGTTGGCCCACATTTCTAAAAAATATTTTCTGGTACTAGTCGTAACTAATGTTCTAATTTTCTGAGATACTGAATGTGGGATTTTCAGTGATTGTCAGCAATAATCATTAAAAAAAAAAAAAAAGCAACTTCATTTTATTTCACCTCCGGATTGGGTTAACATTCATTTTTAAGAAAAAAAAAAATGCTTTCTTCTTTTTTTTTTTTGTGCGACTCGGTCTTTGTTGTACCTTTCGGAAGGTATTGTATAGAAAAGTCGAGCATAAAGAAGTTGTGCAGAGACACAATCGTGTTGACGGAAGGAAGGCTTTTTAGTGTCGCGGTCGATTGAAATGCTTTTTTTCCATCAAAGGCGGCTTTTCTTTGGCACCTTTTGATCTTCGAGGGTGTCTCGCTCCTCCTGACCACCGAGACAAGAGAAAAGAAAAAACGTCAACAAACGCGGGCTGCAAATGTCACGTCCGTCACGACGTAGGGCGCCCCCTGGTGGCGACAATGTCCTGGTTGTGGAAGGACAACCATTGCATCATATCCACCTGTGTCAAGTATGCCCTGCCTTCAAAAACCACTACATTTGCACTCTACACATGACAGAATTGAACTTAATCAAGTTACAAACCCCGTTTCCATATGAGTTGGGAAATGGTGTTAGATGTAAATATAAACAGAATACAATGATTTGCAAATCCTTTTCAAGCCATATTCAGTTGAATATGCTACAAAGACAACATATTTCATGTTCAAACTCATAAACTTTATTTTTAACTTAGAATTTCATGGCTGCAACACGTGCCAAAGTAGTTGGGAAAGGGCATGTTCACCACTGTGTTACATCACCTTTTCTTTTAACAACACTCAATAAACGTTTGGGAACTGAGGAAACTAATTGTTGAAGCTTTGAAAGTGGAATTCTTTCCCATTCTTGTTTTATGTAGAGCTTCAGTCCTTCAACAGTCCGGGGTCTCCGCTGTCCTATTTTACGCTTCACACATTTTCCATGGGAGACAGGTCTGGACTGCAGGCGGGCCAGGAAAGTACCCGCACTCTTTTTTTACGAAGCCACGCTGTTGTAACACGTGGCTTGGCATTGTTTTGCTGAAATAAGCAGGGGCGTCCATGAAAAAGACGGCGCTTAGATGGCAGCATATGTTGTTCCAAAAGCTGTATGTACCTTTCAGCATTAATGGTGCCTTCACAGATGTGTAAGTTACCCATGCCTTGGGCACTAATGCACCCCCATACCATCACACATGCTGGCTTTTACACTTTGCGTCAATAACAGTCTGGATGGTTCGCTTCCCCTTTGGTCCGGATGAGACGATGTGGAATATTTCCCCCAAAAATTTGAAATGAGGACTCGTCAGACCACAGAACACTTTTCCACTTTGCATCAGTCCATCTTAGATGATCTCAGGCCCAGAGAAGCATGCAGCATTTCTGGATGTTGTTGATAAATGGCTTTCGCTTTGCATAGTAGAGCTTTAACTTGCACTTACAGATGTAGCGACAAACTGTCTTTAGTGACAGTGGTTTTCTGAAGTCTTCCTAAGCCCATGTGGTGATATCCTTTAGAGATTGATGTCTGTTTTTGAGGGATGGAAGGTCACGGTCATTCAATGTTGGTTTCCGGCCATGCTGCTTACGTGGAGTGATTTCTCCAGATTCTCTGAACCTTTTGATGATATTATGGAGCGTAGATGTTGAAATCCCTAAATTTCTTGCAATGTCACTTTGAGAAAGGTTGTTCTTAAACTGTTTGACTATTTGCTCACACAGTTGTGGACAAAGGGGTGTACCTCGCCCCATCCTTTCTTGTGAAAGACTGAGCATTTTTTGGGAAGCTGTTTTTATAGCCAATCATGGCACCCACCTGTTCCCAATTAGCCTGCACACCTGTGGGATGTTCACAATAAGTGTTTGATGAGCATTCCTCAACTTTATCAGTATTTATTGCCACCTTTCCCAACTTCTTTGTCACGTGTTGCTGGCATCAAATTCTAAAGTTAATGATTATTTGCAAAAAAATAAAGTTTATGAGTTTGAACATGAAATATGTTGTCTTTGTAGCATATTCAACTGAATATGGCTTGAAAATGATATATATATATATATATATATATATATATATATATATATATATATATATATATATATATATATATATATATATATTTGTATTTATTTTTTTGTATTTATTTTTTGGGTATATTTATATATTTTTTTACATAATATATATTATTGATCTTTTGTTGTTTTATTTTTACATATTTATATATATATTTTTACATACTTAAAATGTAACCTTCCTCTGATCATACTCCCCTCAGCTAAATTTTATTTTTTTGTATTTTTTGCTATGGCAGTGTTATTTATGGGGAGGTGGTTATGAATAATAACACATTAATAACATAAAGGCTACAATGGACAAAAACTAATTGCAGCACAAATGTTGCACAAACGAATGTTTAGGGAGATTTTGACCAGGTTGGGGGTGGGGGGGGGGTGTTATTTATGGGGTCTGTTAATGGATAATAACAAGTCAATAACATAACAAATATAATAGTTAGAAAAAATTAAATTGCAGCACAAAAGTTGCACAAACCAATGTGACAAGTTTGGGGGATTTTGACCAGGTTGGGAAGGCCTGGTTATGTTAGCATAAAAAAAAACATAAAATAGCTGAACAAAAACAGAGTGCAGCACAAATGTTGCACAAACGAATATATAATAACGTTAGGTATTATACTGTTCAAACGTTTATTGAGTGTTGTTAAAAGAAAAGGTGATGTAACACAGTGGTGAACATGCCCTTTCCCAACTACTTTGGCACGTGTTGCAGCCATGAAATTCTAAGTTAATTATTATTTGCAAAAAATAAAGTTTATGAGTTTGAACATGAAATATGTTGTCTTTGTAGCATATTCAACTGAATATGGCTTGAAAAGGATTTGCAAATCATTGTATTCTGTTTATATTTACATCTAACACCATTTCCCAACTCATATGGAAACGGGGTTTGTATATATATATATATATATATATATATATGTGTGTATATGTATGTATGAGGCACTTTGGCGGGCTGCCTGTTCAGGCATCACGGCGGCCGACCGAGGTGCTCGCTACGCCACGCTGCCCACGGCGGCTGAGGGCGACCCACGCCACGCTGCAGGTGGGAAAACAGCTGATTGAAGTGGAGTGTTTACACATCTCCCCCGGCCATTAGTCACCACTGGAGGCTTTGCATAAATGTGCGGGATGACATGGTGATGACATGATGATGACTAAACTGGACTTCTCTTGCCTACACATGTGCTGCCATGTTGATAACAATGATAATGATGATAACAATGATAATGATGATAACAATGATAATGATGATAACAATAATGATAATGATAATAATGGGTTGTACTTGTATAGCACTTTTCTACCTTCAAGGTACTCAAAGCGCTTTGATACTACTTCCACATTCACACACTGATGGAGGGAGCTGCCATGCAAGGCGCCAACCAGCACCCATCAGGAGCAAGGGTGAAGTGTCTTGCTCAGGACACAACGGACGTGACGAGGTTGGTACTAGGTGGGATTTGAACCAGGGACCCTCGGGTTGCGCACGGCCACTCTTCCACTGCGCCATGCCGTCCCTAAATAATAATAATAATCATGACAATGATAATAATTATAATAATAACAATGATGATATTTAATAATGATAAAAATAAGAGTACCCGGCCTTCCGCCCGATTGTAGCTGAGATATGTGCCAGCGCCCCCCTGACCCCAAAAAGGGAATAAAAGGTAGAAAAGGATGGATGGATAGATAAAAATAAGAAAAATGTGAATGATAATGATGATAATACTCATTATAATGATAATAATAATACTAATGATAATGATAATAATAATAATAATTACAATAATAATAGTGATAATAATTATACTATTGATAATAATAATAATGACAATAATTTGAATAATAATAATACTTAATAATGACAATAATTATAATGATGATAATAATAATATTAATAACAATAATAATATGAATGGTAATTATAATAGATAGATAGATGGATAGTACTTTATTGATTCCTTCAGGAGAGTTCCTTCAGGAAAATTAAAATTCCAGCAGCAGTGTACAGAGTTGAGATCAATTTAAAGTAAAAAGTAAATAATGTGGGTTTAAAAGGACATAAATTAGAGAAATATTACAAAAACAATAAAAACAATGAGAATAACAATATAACAGTAAAGTAAGAATATAACAAGACAAAATAGGCAGTAGTGACCATGTTATGAAAACGTATTGCACTGTTATTGTTTTGCATCCCCTGTCAGTGCTCAGAGAGTATGGGGTATCGGACTGTCTTATTGTGGCGGTCCACTCCCTGTATGATCAGTGTCAGAACATAGTCCACTCCCTGTATGATCGGCATCAGAACTTGGTCTGCATTGCCGACAGTAAGTCAGACCTGGTTCCAGTGAGGGTTGGACTCCGCCAAGACTGTCCTTTGTCACCCATTCTGTTCATAACTTTTATGGACAGAATTTCTAGGCGCAGTCAAGGCGTTGAGGGGTTCCGGTTTGGTGACCGCAGGATTAGGTCTCTGCTTTTTGCAGATTATGTGGTCCTGATGGTTTCATCTGACCAAGATCTTCAGCTCCCACTGGATCGGTACGCAAGGATGAAAATCTGCACTTCCGAGTCCGAGTCCATGGTTATCACCTGGAAAAGGGTGGAGTGCCCCAAGGTGGGGAGTTCAAGTACCTAGGAGTCTTGTTCACGAGTGAGGGAAGAGTGGATGGTGAGATCGACAGGCGGATCGGTGCGGCGTCTTCAGTGATGCGGACCCTGTTGTGGTGAAGAAGGAGCTGAGCTGTAAGGCAAATCTCTCAATTTACCGGTAGATCCACGTTCACATCCTCACCTATGGTCATGAGCTTTGGGTATTGGACTGCCTGATTGTGGTAGTACGCTCCCTGTATAATCGCCGTCAGAACCTGGTCCGCATTTCCGGCAGTAAATTGGACATGTTTCCAGTGAGGGTTGGACTCCGCCCAGGCTGTCCTTTGTCACCCATTCTGTTCAAAACTTTTATGGACAGAATTTGTAGTCGCAGTCAAGGCGATGAAGGGATCCGTTTTGGTGGCTGCACGATTAGGTCTCTGCTTTTTGCGGATTATGTGGTCCTGATGGCTTCATCTGACCAGGATCTTCAGCTCTCACTGGATCAGTTCGCAGCCGAGTGTGAAGCGACCGGAATGAGAATCAGCACCTCCAAGTCCGAGTCCATGGTTCTCGCCCGGAAAAGGGTGGAGTGCCCCAAGTGGAGGAGTTCAAGTACCTTGGAGTCTTGTTCACAAGTAAAGGAGGTGTGGATCGTGAGATCGACAGGCGGATCGGTGCAGCGTCTTCAGTAATGCGGACCCTGTATCGATCCATCGTGGTGAAGAAGCAGCTAAGGTGGAAGGCAAAGCTCTTAATTTACCAGTCAATTTACGTTTACATCCTCACCTATGGTCATGAGCTTTGGGTATTGGACCGCCTGATTGTGGCAGTACGCTCCCTGGCAGTACGTAGATCTTGCCACGAGTGGAGGAGTTCAAGTACCTCGGAGTCTTGTTCACGAGTGAGGGAAGAGTGGATGGGGAGATCGACAGGCGGATCGGTGCGGCGTCTTCAGTAATGCGGACCCTATATCGATCCGTCGTAGCTGAGCCTGAAGGCAAAGCTCTCAATTTACCGGTCGATCTACATTCCCATCCTTCACCTTTGCTCATGACCTTTGGGTCATGACCAAAAGGACAAGATCACGACTACAAGCGGCCAAAATGAGTTTCCTCCGCCGGGTCGCGGGTCTCTCCTTTAAAGGTGGGCTGAGAAGCTCTGTCATCCGGAAGGAGCTCAGAGTAAAGCCCTCCACATTGAGGGGTGGTGTTTAGGGCCGGTAGGAGACCACGGGGAAGACCCAGGACAGGGTGGAGAGACTATGTCTCCCAGCTGACCTGGGGAACCCCTCAAAGGGAAGTCTGGGCTTCTCTGCTTGGGCCACTTCAGCCCCTTATCCTGCTCACAGGTTCGATCATAATTGGCAACGGCATTCCCTTGCCACGCTCAAGTCGGATCCACTTCGTCCCACAATTCCACGGAACCTTCATTGTGCGAAAGGTGCAGAGCTATCCGAGGCGCCATCTCGGGTCAGAAGAATGTGAGGCGAAGGAGATTACTGTCAAAGCGATCCCACGCTTCACGGAGACTCCCCCGCCCCCCGCCCCCGCCGACCTCCTAGCTACATTTCCCCTAAGCGCTCCGGCCTTAGACCGAAGATAATGTCTTCCGCAAAAATAAACACATTGTTCAATCACCGGAGGAGTGACCGGAACATTCTGGGATCCTCCAACGCTAACACACGCGGGTCGTGTTTTCTGTCAGCAGCTTTCAGAATCAATAAGCTTCTCGCCTGGACATCCTTCTTCGGTGCGGTCTAGTCCTGTAAACAGAAACCTGCGGGGCGTGACGGTGCTCCACAATCACCGCTTGGCCTCCTTTTAACAGACTAGGGAATAGAAGATCCATTTTTTGGAGGGGGGGAGGGGATTTGAAACATTTGATTAATGACGCTGCTCCTTCAGGATGCCACCCGAACGCCTCCGTTTGAGACGTCCGGACGGCAGTAGGCCGAGGGGAAGACCCAGGACACGTTGGGAAGACTATGACCTATGGCTGGCCTGGGAACACCTCTGGATGACCCCGGGAGGAGCTGGACCAAGTGGCTGGGGAGAGGGAAGTCCGGGGTTCTCTACTTAGGCTGCTGCCCCCGCGACCCAACTTCGGATAAGCGGAAAAAGATGGATGGATGGATGTTGTTGTTGTTCCCGGTGCCACCCACACTGGTTTAAATGTAACTTAGATATTGGGTTTCACTACATAAAAGCACATTGAGTCACTAGAGAAAAAACGCTATATAAATATAACTCACTTCATTTACATGGGTGTAATTTAAAATTTTTAAGCTGGCGTTTTTTTTCCCTATAATATCCACAAGTTTCAGTGAGCAGGTTATGTCGCAGCATGTGTGTTGACTTAGTATTTTTCCCGCGCCATGACTAGGGGAGGTTGTTTGGATTGTGTTGTATAAGTAAATGCTGTGCACAAATGTTGAATTAAACACGCCCGGGAGGAGCTGGACTAATTGGCAGGGGAGAGGGAAGTCTGGGCTTCTGTACTTAGGCTGCTGCCCCCGCGACCCAACCTTGGATAAGCGGAAAAGACGGATGGATGGATGGATGTTGTTGTTGTTCCCGGTGCCACCCACACTGGTTTAAATGTAACTTAGATATTGTGTTTCACTACATAAAAGCACATTGAGTCACTAGAGAAAAAGCGCTATATAAATAAAACCCACTTCATTTACATGGGTGTAATTTAAAATTTTTATGCTGATTGGGCTTTTTTTTTTTCTTATAATATCCACAAGTTTCAGTGAGCAGGTTATGTGTGTTGACTTAGTATTTTTCCCGCGCCATGACTAGGGAAGGTTGTTTGGATTGTGTTGTATAAGTAAATGCTGTGCACTAATGTTGAATTAAGCACGCCCGGGAGGAGCTGGACGAATTGGCTGGGGAGAGGGAGGTCTGGGCTTCTCTACTTAGGCTGCTGCCCCCGCGACCCGACCTCGCATAAGCGGAAAAAGACGGATGGATGGATGGATGGATGTTGTTGTTGTTCCCGGTGCCACCCACACTGGTTTAAATGTAACTTAGATATTGTGTTTCACTACATAAAAGCACATTGAGTCACTAGAGAAAAGGCGCTATATAAATATAACTCACTTCATTTTAATGGGTGTAATTTACAATGTTTATGCTGATTTGGCGGTTTTTTTTCCCCCAATAATATCCACAAGTTTCAGTGAGCCGGTTATGTGTGTTGACTTAGTATTTTTCCCGCGCCATGACTAGGGAAGGTTGTTTGGATTGTGTTGTATAAGTAAATGCTGTGCACAAATGTTGAATTAAGCACGCCCGGGAGGATCTGGACGAATTAGCTGGGGAGAGGGAAGTCTGGGCTTCTCTACTTAGGCTGCTGCCCCCGCGACCCAACCTTGGATAAGCGGAAAAGACGGATGGATGGATGGATGTTGTTGTTCCCGGTGCCACCCACACTGGTTTAAATGTAACTTAGATATTGGGTTTCACTACATAAAAGCACATTGAGTCACTAGAGAAAAAGTGCTATATAAATATAATTCACTTCATTTAAAAGGGTGTAATTTAAAATGTTTATGCTGATTGGGCTTTTTTCCCCCCTATAAAATCCAGAAGTTTCAGTGAGCAGGTTATGTGTCACCATGTGTGTTGACTTAGTATTTTTCCCGCGCCATGACTAGGGAAGGTTGTTTGGATTGTGTTGTATAAGTAAATGCTGTGCACTAATGTTAAATTAAACACGCCCGGGAGGAGCTGGACGAATTGGCAGGGGAGAGGGAAGTCTGGGCTTCTCTACTTAGGCTGCTGCCCCCGCGACCCGACTTCTGATAAGCAGAAAAAGACGGATGGACGGATGGATGGACGTTGTTGTTGTTCCCGGTGCCACCCACACTGGTTTTAGTGTAAAAACCCTTTTAGTCACTAGAGAAAAAGCGCTATATAAATATAATTCACTTCAATTAAATGGGTGTAATTTAAAATGTTTATGCTGATTGGGATTTTTTTTCCCCTGTAATATCCACAAGTTTCAGTGAGCAGGTTATGTGTCACCATGTGTGTTGACTTAGTATTTTTCCCGCGCCATGACTAGGGAAGGTTGTTTGGATTGTGTTGTATAAGTAAACGCTGTGCACAAATGTTGAATTAAACACGCCCGGGAGGAGCTGGACGAATTGGCTGGGGAGAGGGAAGTCTGGGCTTCTCTACTTAGGCTGCTGCCCCCGCGACCCAACCTTGGATAAGCGGAAAAGATGGATGGATGGATGTTGTCGTTGTTCCCGGTGCCACCCACACTGGTTTAAATGTAACTTAGATATTGGGTTTCACTACATAAAAGCACATTGAGTCACTAGAGAAAAAGTGCTATATAAATATAACTCACTTCATTTTAATGGGTGTAATTTAAATTTTTTAAGCTGATCGGGCGTTTTTTTTTTTTTCTATAATATCCACAAGTTTCAGTGATCAGGTTATGTGTCACCACGTGTGTTGACTTAGTATTTTTCCCGCGCCATGACTAGGGAAGGTTGTTTGGATTGTGTTGTATAAGTAAATGCTGTGCACAAATGTTGAATTAAACACGCCCGGGAGGAGCTGGACGAATTGGCAGGGGAGAGGGAAGTCTGGGCTTCTCTACTTAGGCTGCTGCCCCCGCGACCCAACCTCGCATAAGCAGAAAAAGACGGATGGATGGATGGATGTTGTTGTTGTTCCCGGTGCCACCCACACTGGTTTAAATGTAACTTAGATATTGTGTTTCACTACATAAAAGCACATTGAGTCACTAGAGAAAAAGCGCTATATAAATATAACTCACTTCATTTTATTGGGTGTAATTTAAAATGTTTATGCTGATTTGGCGTTTTTTTTCCCTATAATATCCACAAGTTTAGTGATCAGGTTATGTGTCAGCATGTGTGTTGACTTAGTATTTTTCCCGCGCCATGACTAGGGAAGGTTGTTTGGATTGTGTTGTATAAGTAAATGCTGTGCACAAATGTTGAATTAAACACGCCCGGGAGGAGCTGGACAAATTGATAAGCGGAAAAGACGGATGGATGGATGGATGGATGGATGTTGTTGTTCCCGGTGCCACCCACACTGGTTTAAATGTAACTTAGATATTGTGTTTCACTACATAAAAGCACATTGAGGCACTAGAGAAAAGGCGCTATATAAATATAACTCACTTCATTTTAACGGGTGTAATTTAAAATGTTTATGCTGATTTGGCGTTTTTTTTTCCCCAATAATATCCACAAGTTTCAGTGAGCCGGTTATGTGTGTTGACTTAGTATTTTTCCCGCGCCATGACTAGGGAAGGTTGTTTGGATTGTGTTGTATAAGTAAATGCTGTGCACTAATGTTAAATTAAACACGCCCGGGAGGAGCTGGACGAATTGGCTGGGGAGAGGGAAGTCTGGGCTTCTCTACTTGGGCTGCTGCCCCCGCGACCCAACCTTGGATAAGCGAAAAAGACGGATGGATGGATGGATGTTGTTGTTGTTCCCGGTGCCACCCACACTGGTTTAAATGTAACTTAGATATTGTGTTTCACTACATAAAAGCACATTGAGGCACTAGAGAAAAGGCGCTATATAAATATAACTCACTTCATTTTAACGGGTGTAATTTAAAATGTTTATGCTGATTTGGCGTTTTTTTTTCCCCAATAATATCCACAAGTTTCAGTGAGCCGGTTATGTGTGTTGACTTAGTATTTTTCCCGCGCCATGACTAGGGAAGGTTGTTTGGATTGTGTTGTATAAGTAAATGCTGTGCACTAATGTTAAATTAAACACGCCCGGGAGGAGCTGGACGAATTGGCTGGGGAGAGGGAAGTCTGGGCTTCTCTACTTGGGCTGCTGCCCCCGCGACCCAACCTTGGATAAGCGAAAAAGACGGATGGATGGATGGATGTTGTTGTTGTTCCCAGTGCCACCCACACTGGTTTAAATGTAACTTAGATATTGTGTTTCACTACATAAAAGCACATTGAGTCACTAGAGAAAAAGCGCTATATAAATATAACTCACTTCATTTTATTGGGTGTAATTTAAAATGTTTATGCTGATTTGGCGGGTTTTTTTTCCCAATAATATCCACAAGTTTCAGTGAGCCGGTTATGTGTGTTGACTTAGTATTTTTCCCGCGCCATGACTAGGGAAGGTTGTTTGGATTGTGTTGTATAAGTAAATGCTGTGCACAAATGTTGAATTAAACACGCCCGGGAGGAGCTGGACGAATTGGCTGGGGAGAGGGAAGTCTGGGCTTCTCTACTTAGGCTGCTGCCCCCGCGACCCAACCTTGGATAAGCGGAAAAGATGGATGGATGGATGTTGTCGTTGTTCCCGGTGCCACCCACACTGGTTTAAATGTAACTTAGATATTGGGTTTCACTACATAAAAGCACATTGAGTCACTAGAGAAAAAGTGCTATATAAATATAACTCACTTCATTTTAATGGGTGTAATTTAAATTTTTTAAGCTGATCGGGCGTTTTTTTTTTTTTCTATAATATCCACAAGTTTCAGTGATCAGGTTATGTGTCACCACGTGTGTTGACTTAGTATTTTTCCCGCGCCATGACTAGGGAAGGTTGTTTGGATTGTGTTGTATAAGTAAATGCTGTGCACAAATGTTGAATTAAACACGCCCGGGAGGAGCTGGACGAATTGGCAGGGGAGAGGGAAGTCTGGGCTTCTCTACTTAGGCTGCTGCCCCCGCGACCCAACCTCGCATAAGCAGAAAAAGACGGATGGATGGATGGATGTTGTTGTTGTTCCCGGTGCCACCCACACTGGTTTAAATGTAACTTAGATATTGTGTTTCACTACATAAAAGCACATTGAGTCACTAGAGAAAAAGCGCTATATAAATATAACTCACTTCATTTTATTGGGTGTAATTTAAAATGTTTATGCTGATTTGGCGTTTTTTTCCCCTATAATATCCACAAGTTTAGTGATCAGGTTATGTGTCAGCATGTGTGTTGACTTAGTATTTTTCCCGCGCCATGACTAGGGAAGGTTGTTTGGATTGTGTTGTATAAGTAAATGCTGTGCACAAATGTTGAATTAAACACGCCCGGGAGGAGCTGGACAAATTGATAAGCGGAAAAGACGGATGGATGGATGGATGGATGGATGTTGTTGTTCCCGGTGCCACCCACACTGGTTTAAATGTAACTTAGATATTGTGTTTCACTACATAAAAGCACATTGAGGCACTAGAGAAAAGGCGCTATATAAATATAACTCACTTCATTTTAACGGGTGTAATTTAAAATGTTTATGCTGATTTGGCGTTTTTTTTTCCCCAATAATATCCACAAGTTTCAGTGAGCCGGTTATGTGTGTTGACTTAGTATTTTTCCCGCGCCATGACTAGGGAAGGTTGTTTGGATTGTGTTGTATAAGTAAATGCTGTGCACTAATGTTAAATTAAACACGCCCGGGAGGAGCTGGACGAATTGGCTGGGGAGAGGGAAGTCTGGGCTTCTCTACTTGGGCTGCTGCCCCCGCGACCCAACCTTGGATAAGCGAAAAAGACGGATGGATGGATGGATGTTGTTGTTGTTCCCAGTGCCACCCACACTGGTTTAAATGTAACTTAGATATTGTGTTTCACTACATAAAAGCACATTGAGTCACTAGAGAAAAAGCGCTATATAAATATAACTCACTTCATTTTATTGGGTGTAATTTAAAATGTTTATGCTGATTTGGCGGGTTTTTTTTCCCAATAATATCCACAAGTTTCAGTGAGCCGGTTATGTGTGTTGACTTAGTATTTTTCCCGCGCCATGACTAGGGAAGGTTGTTTGGATTGTGTTGTATAAGTAAATGCTGTGCACAAATGTTGAATTAAACACGCCCGGGAGGAGCTGGACAAATTGGCTGGGGAGAGGGAAGTCTGGGCTTCTCTACTTAGGCTGCTGCCCCCGCGACCCAACCTTGGATAAGCGGAAAAGACGGATGGATGGATGTTGTCGTTGTTCCCGGTGCCACCCACACTGGTTTAAATGTAACTTAGATATTGGGTTTCACTACATAAAAGCACATTGAGTCACTAGAGAAAAAGCGCTATATAAATAAAACCCACTTCATTTACATGGGTGTAATTTAAAATGTTTATGCTGATTTGGCGGTTTTTTTCCCTATAATATCCACAAGTTTCAGTGAGCAGGTTATGTGTCAGCATGTGTGTTGACTTAGTATTTTTCCCGCGCCATGACTAGGGAAGGTTGTTTGGATTGTGTTGTATAAGTAAATGCTGTGCACAGATGTTGAATTAAACACGCCCGGGAGGAGCTGGACAAATTGGCTGGGGAGAGGGAAGTCTGGGCTTCTCTACTTAGGCTGCTGCCCCCGCGACCCGAGCTCGCATAAGCGGAAAAAGACGGATGGATGGATGGATGTTGTTGTTGTTCCCGGTGCCACCCACACTGGTTTAAATGTAACTTAGATATTGTGTTTCACTACATAAAAGCACATTGAGTCACTAGAGAAAAAGCGCTATATAAATATAACTCACTTCATTTTATTGGGTGTAATTTACAATGTTTATGCTGATTTGGCGTTTTTTTTCCCTATAATATCCACAAGTTTCAGTGAGCAGGTTATGTGTCAGCATGTGTGTTGACTTAGTATTTTTCCCGCGCCATGACTAGGGAAGGTTGTTTGGATTGTGTTGTATAAGTAAATGCTGTGCACTAATGTTGAATTAAACACGCCCGGGAGGAGCTGGACAAATTGGCTGGGGAGAGGGAAGCCTGGGCTTCTCTACTTAGGCTGCTGCCCCCGCGACCCGACCTCGCATAAGCGGAAAAAGACGGACGGATGGATGGATGTTGTTGTTGTTCCCGGTGCCACCCACACTGGTTTAAATGTAACTTAGATATTGTGTTTCACTACATAAAAGCACATTGAGGCACTAGAGAAAAAGCGCTATATAAATAAAACTCACTTCATTTACATGGGTGTAATTTAAAATTTTTAAGCTGGCGTTTTTTTTCCCTATAATATCCACAAGTTTCAGTGAGCAGGTTATGTGTGTTGACTTAGTATTTTTCCCGCGCCATGACTAGGGAAGGTTGTTTGGATTGTGTTGTATAAGTAAATGCTGTGCACAAATGTTGAATTAAGCACGCCCGGGAGGAGCTGGACGAATTGGCTGGGGAGAGGGAGGTCTGGGCTTCTCTACTTAGGCTGCTGCCCCCGCGACCCAACCTTGGATAAGCGGAAAAGACGGATGGATGGATGTTGTTGTTGTTCCCGGTGCCACCCACACTGGTTTAAATGTAACTTAGATATTGGGTTTCACTACATAAAAGCACATTGAGTCACTAGAGAAAAAGCGCTATATAAATAAAACCCACTTCATTTACACGGGTGTAATTTAAAATTTTTAAGCTGATCGGGCGTTTTTTTTTCTCTATAAAATCCACAAGTTTCAGTGAGCAGGTTATGTGTGTTGACTTAGTATTTTTCCCGCGCCATGACTAGGGAAGGTTGTTTGGATTGTGTTGTATAAGTAAATGCTGTGCACAAATGTTGAATTAAGCACGCCCGGGAGGAGCTGGACAAATTGGCTGGGGAGAGGGAAGTCTGGGCTTCTCTACTTAGGCTGCTGCCCCCGCGACCCGACCTCGGATAAGCAGAAAAAAACGAACGGATGGATGGATGTTGCTGTTGTTGTTCGATGCTCCGCTAAAGAAACTCCATCTCACATAAAAGCTAAAAAACGTGTTTGCTTTCATGTCGGAATAAACTGATTTTTTATTATTATTTTTTTCCCCCCGCCGTCCAAAGCGGCTGACGTTTTGTTTTTTTTAATTTCCTTTTGATTATTAGGAGCGGTGCGAGTCCGCCTTGAAGGCGCCGATAGGAGCTTGTTGCTCGCTGTCTTGTTTACAAGCGCCGCGCGTCACTCGCTTTAACGCTCCGGATGACAAATGACGTAAGTAATAGGTGTGGACGGCGCGGCGGCGCGGGAAGATGCCGTGCTATCAAGACTTCTCAGGCGCCCCCCCCATCCCTAAAGCCCCCCCCCCCAGTGCTCATTGAGCTGGAGATTAAAGTGTCAGCCGAACGGCGTTGGCGTGCAAAGCCACGTTGTCCAATTAACTGCAAAATCGCTCCTCCAGCTTGTGCTAGGTTTTTTTTTTTTTTTTTTTCGTGTTCCCCGGGTCGTATTTGAAGTCGGGGAATGCGAGGATTCCTGGATAGTGGCGGACGCTTCTGGAAACGAGGCCTCAAACTCGGAGGAGTTTACGTTTGAAAAAGGTGACGGGTTTTTACAAAACTTTTATTTTGAAGGGGTAATATTTAACTCCCTGTTGATTTTTGCCGAAGGATGTCGATTATCTAAATGTAGGTCTAAGTGAGACCTACATAGAAGTTTTTGTTTCATGTCTTTCCGGCATTCCCACCGGAAGTTACAAGCAGTTTTGTCTGTTTTCTTCCTCGAAGCAGTTTTTGCTGGGTTTTTTTTTTTTTTTTACATTAGATCGCAATTTCTGCCAGTCCTAATGTGTGTGCCGAGTTTGGTGAGTTTTGAAGCATTTTAAAGGGGTCAAATTACAGCTCAAAGAGGCAAAAATAGATTTTTTTGCGAAAATTTGGTTTTGAAGGTTTTTTTTTCCAACTTCCTGTTGATTTTTGCCCTAGAAGGTAGAATTATGAAATGTAGGTCTAAGTTAGACCTACGTGACAGTTTTTGTTTCATATCTGTACGACATTCCTAACGGAAGTTACAAGCAGTCTGTTTTTCTTTACTTCCTAGGGGGCGCTAGCGTGCAATTTTGATTTTTCTGGTTTGGCTGCCTAATATGTTGGGAAGGTTTGCTATACCGACGTGTGTGTCAAATTTGGTGAGTTTTGAAGCATGTTAAGGGGTCAAATTGTAGATCAGCGTTTCTGGATGTTGTTGATAAATGGCTTTCGCTTGGCATAGTAGAGCTTTAACTTGCACTTTGAAGCATGTTAAGGGGGTCAAATTACAGCGCATAGGTGCGGAATAATAATAAAACGCACCAGTTTCAATAGGGTCCTTGGCCCATGGCAAAGGACCCTAAAAAAAGAACCCACTAAAATGATTGGGGATCCAAAAGGCTCCCACTGGTAAAAGTGTTACAATTTTTCATTTTTACTTACATCGCTTAAATCTCAGGATCAATTTCAAGTTTTCCATATTTTTTAATGACAATTTATTTAATTTTTTTACCCTTTTTTTTTGTCATAGGAAACTTAAACAGGTCAACCCTTCATAACAACAACCTTGATTTTGATTCATTATTTTTTTTCCCCAGCAACGGCCATTTTAAAGAAAGAAAAAAAAAAGGCCGCCTGGCAGCTTTTGTGTTCCATCCATCCATTTTCTACTGTTTGTCCCTTTTGGGGTCGCTATCTCAGCTGCATTGGGGCGGTAGTGAAGTGAATTATATTTATATAGCGCTTTTCTCTAGTGACTCAAAGCGCTTTACATAGTGAAACCCAATATCTAAGTTACATTTAAACCAGTGTGGGTGGCACTGGGAGCAGGTGGGTAAAGTGTCTTGCCCAAGGACACAACGGTAGTGACTAGGATGGCGGAAGCAGGAATCGAACCTGCAACCCTCAAGTTGCTGGCACGGCCGCTCTACCAACCGAGCTATGGTTGTATTCGTTGCTTTAATGTCTTTCATGTTCTTTGTCTTCTTTGATGTTTCCCTCTTAGACACATGTGAGAGGGATGTGTACTATGGCTATGAGTTGTTGTTGTTTTCCCTTGGCCTCAGTCTGGACCCCCTCTCCAGGGCCCGGGCTTAGACCGATTTTTTAAAATATATTTTATTTGATTTTAATCTTGTTTACCTGTATCTCACCTTTTTTGTAAGGGGCGCTGAAAGCCGGCAGACCCGTCAGCGATCCTGTTCTGTCTCCCTGTAATGTTTGTCTGATCTTGAATGGGATTGTGCTGAAAATTGTAATTTTCCTGAAGGAATAAATAAAGTACTATCTAATCTAATCTAATCTAAAAGGGTCCCACTCATAAAAATGAGTCATTTATAAACATTTTTTTTAACTTAAATCACTTAAATCCCAGGATAAAATTCAGATCCATCCATAGGTTGTACGTTTTTTGTTTTTTTTATGACTATATATATTTTTTTAACCCTTTTTGTCATTAAAAAAACTTTAATTGGACAACATTGATTTTCAGTTGTTATTATTTTTGAGCAATGACAGTTGAAAAAAAAGAACCCACTAAAATTCTTGGGGATCTAAAAGGGTCCCACTCGTAAATGTGTTAAAAGAGTTAAATTTTTACTTACATCGCTTAAATCTCAGGATCAATTTCAGTTTTCCAAATTTTTTAATGACAATTTCTTTTATGTTCTACCCTTTTTTTCATAAGAAACTTAAATATATAATAACAACATTGATTTTGATTCATTATTTTTTTCCCCAGCAACGGCCATTTTAAAGAAAGAAAAAAAAAAGCCCGCCTGGCAGCTTTTGTGTTCCATCCATCCATTTTCTACTGTTTGTCCCTTTTGGGGTCTCTACTTCAGCTGCATTGGGGCGGTAGTGAAGTGAATTTTATTTATATAGCGCTTTTCTCAAGTGACTCAAAGCGCTTTACATAGTGAAACCCAATATCTAAGTTCCATTTAAACCAGTGTGGGTGGCACTGGGAGCAGGTGGGTAAAGTGTCTTGCCCAAGGACACAACGGTAGTGACTAGGATGGTGGAAGCAGGAATCGAACCTGCAACCCTCAAGTTGCTGGCACGGCCACTCTACCAACCGAGCTATGGTTGTATTCGTTGCTTTAATGTCTTTCATGTCCTTTGTCTTCTTTGATGTTTCCCTCTTACACACATGTGAGAGGGATGTGTCCTATGGCTATGAGTTGTTGTTTTTCCTTGGCCTCAGTCTGGACCCCCTCTCCAGGGCCCAGGCTTAGACCGATTTTTTAAAATATATTTTCTTTCATTTTAATCTTGTTTACCTGTATCTCACCTTTTTTGTAAGGGGCGCTGAAAGCCGGCAGACCCGTCAGCGATCCTGTTCTGTCTCCCTGTAATGTTTGTCTGATCTTGAATGGGATTGTGCTGAAAATTGTAATTTTCCTGAAGGAATAAATAAAGTACTATCTAATCTAATCTAATCTAAAAGGGTCCCACTCATACAAATGTTAAAAATTAGTCATTTATAAACATTTTTTTTTACTTAAATCACTTAAATCCCAGGATAAAATTCAGATCCATCCATAGGTTGTACGTTTTTTGTTTTTTTTATGACTATATATATTTTTTTAACCCTTTTTGTCATTAAAAAAACTTTAATTGGACAACACTGATTTTCAGTCATTATTATTTTTGAGCAATGACAGTTGAAAAAAAAGAACCCACTAAAATTCTTGGGGATCTAAAAGGGTCCCACTCGTAAATGTGTTAAAAGAGTTGAATTTTTACTTACATCGCTTAAATCTCAGGATCAATTTCAGTTTTCCAAATTTTTTAATGACAATTTATTTTATTTTCTACCCTTTTTTTCATAAGAAACTTAAATATATAATAACAACATTGATTTTGATTCATTATTTTTTTTCCCCAGCAACGGCCATTTTAAAGAAAGAAAAAAAAACGGCCGCCTGGCAGCTTTTGTGTTCCATCCATCCATTTTCTACTGTTTGTCCCTTTTGGGGTCGCTATCTCAGCTGCATTGGGGCGGTAGTGAAGTGAATTTTATTTATATAGCGCTTTTCTCTAGTGACTCAAAGCGCTTTACATAGTGAAACCCAATATCTAAGTTACATTTAAAGCAGTGTGGGTGGCACTGGGAGCAGGTGGGTACAGTGTCTTGCCCAAGGACACAATGGCAGTGACTAGGAATTGAACCTGCAACCCTCAAGTTGCTGGCACGGCCACTCTACCAACCGAGCTATGCCGGTAGGCGGTGTACACCTTGGACAAGTTGCTGTTGTGTTATTAAAGTCAACATTGCAACACGCTTGGGAGGAGAGTGGCCATGCCGGCAACCCCGAGGGTTCCTGGTTCAATCCCCCACCTTCTACCAAACCCCGTCACGTCCGTCGTGTCCTTGAGCAAGGCACTTCACCCTTGCTCCTGATGGGTGGTGGTAAGGGGCCTTAGCGTGTGAATGGGTGTCAAATCGCTTTGAGTGCCATTTATGTGTGTCTGCGGGCCACAAATGTCGCCCGGGGGCCGCGCTTTGGACACCGCCGGCGTAATCCGTTCAAATCAAACACAAATCCGCCGAGCGGGGGAGGAGGGGGGGGGGGGGGATTTGGGGGTCTTGTCACATCAATCAGATCCCCTTTAATCCGGAGGAGATCCCGCCGCTCTCAGAGTGTGAAAAAAAGATTTATCTGACCGTCGGAACCTTTTTTTCAGTGCAGCAGAGGAAATGAAGAATGGAGATGGGGGTCTTAATGTGGGAGGGAATGGGGGGGCGGGGGGGGTGTAGTCGCCTCAAGGCACGCTTTGCCAGTTTGATGAGAATGAACTCGTTCGCTCGAGAGTGAATGATTTGGAAGATCGCTTAAAAAAAAAATTGCATGTGACGTCCTGTTACACGTTTCCGCCGTGGCGACGTTCTTCTGGTTTGGTCTGGTCCCGGATCTATAATGCACGGTGGGAGGGGTCCGCCAGGCTTCGGGCGGATGTCCCTCCGCACCATACTTGCCAACCTTGAGACCTCCGATTTCGGGCGGTTAAGAGGGGAGGAGTCTAATTCACCGACTCGAGTATTTCGTATACATATATATAAATATATATATGTATGAAATACTTGACTTTCAGTGAATTCTAGCTATATATATTTATTTTATTACATATATATAATAAAAACACAGTAATAAAAACACAGTTGTTCTACTAACTGTACTGTGCTTGCTGATTACTAAAAAAAAAACAACAACAACACTTACCTTTCACTATTTGAGTAACCTTTGTTCTGGCATTTGCGTACTGGCCAGAGTCACTCGCCGTCAGGTGCACAACACCACGTAAATCGTTGGCCAATCAAAAAGCAACCCCATAACGCAATAGCCAACATTCACCAGGAGATGGCAGCAGACAACATAGAGTCACTCTACTACAGACGGCGTCACCATGGCTGTAACGTCCTCGTTCTTCTGCTTCGTCTCCTTGCGTGTGCAGTTTTTGTATTCAAATCCGTAGATGTTGTAACGTGATTAGGCAGGCAAGCTGCTTATATAACAGGAAAGCAGACATAAAAACAGAACTGAATTTCGGGTGAACATTTCTTCCAGGAGGTTTTCGGGAGAGGCGCTGAATTTCAGGAGTCTCCCGGAATATCCACGGTATGCTCCGCACGCCGTGGAATTTTCCGTTTTGTTTTTTTTTGTTGCCGCCGTGACTAAGTGACTTTTATGGGAGACAGGTCCGGTCTTTTACGACGCTGTCCTAACGTGTCTCATAAGCAGGGGCGGCCAGGTAAAATGACGTCGCTTGGATGCCAACATGTGTCGCTCCGAAAAGCTGTATGTGCCTCGGTGCTTTGACAGGTGCGTAAGTTACCCAGGTCTTGGGCACCCATACCGTCACAGATGCTGGCTTTGCAACTTTGCGCCTAGAACAGTCCGGATGGTTCTTTTCCTCTTTGGTCCTGAGGACACCACGTCCACAGTTTCCAAAAACTATTTAAAATGTGGATTGGTCAGGCCATGGAACAAATTTCCACATTGCATCAGTCCATCTGAGATGAGCTCGGAGTCTAGCGAAGCTGGTGGCGTTTCTGGGTGTTGTTGATAAATGGCTATGGCTTTTGCATATAAGTTTTTACTTGCACTTACAGACGTAGCGACCAACTGTAGTTACTGAGAGTGGTTTTCTGAAGGCCAGTCTAGCACCTACACTCTTTTACTATGAAGCCACGCTGTTGTAACACGTGGCTTGACATCGTCTTGGTGAAATAAGCAGGGGCGTCCATGATAACGTTGCTTGGATGACAACATATGTTGTTCCAAAACCTGTATGTACCTTGCAGCATTAATGGTGCCTTCACAGATGTGTAAGTTACCCATGCCTTGGGCACCCATACCGTCACAGATGCTGGCTTTGCAACTTTCCGCCTAGAACAGTCCGGATGGTTCTTTTCCTCATTGTTCCGGAGGACATGATGCCGACAGTTTCCAAAAACTATTTAAACGTGGACTGGTCAGACCACGGAACACTTTTCCACTTTGCATCAGTCGATTTTAGATGAGCCCGGGGCCCGGCGAAGCTGGTGGCGTTTCTGGGTGTTGTTGATAAATGGCTATGGCGTTTGCATATAAGTTTTTACTTGCACTTACAGACGTAGCGACCAACTGTGTTTACTGAGAGTGGTTTTCTGAAGGCCAGTCTAGCACCCACACTCTTTTACTATGAAGCCACGCTGTTGTAACACGTGGCTTGACATCGTCTTGCTGAAATAAGCAGGGGCGTCCATGATAACGTTGCTTGGATGACAACATATGTTGCTCCAAAACCTGTATGTACCTTTCAGCATTAATGGTGCCTTCACAGATGTGTAAGTTACCCATGCCTTGGGCACTAATACACCTCCATACCAACACAGATGCTGGCTTTGCAACTTTGCGCCTAGAACAGTCCGGATGGTTCTTTTCCTCTTTGGTCACGACATCCACCGTTTCCAAAAACCATTTCAAATGTGCACTTGTCAGACCGCGGAACACTTTTCCACTTTGCATCAGTCCATCTTGGTTGAGCTTGGGCCCGGCAAAGCTGGTGGCATTTCTGGGTGTTGTTGATAAAAATGGCTTTGACTTTTGCTTAGTAGAGTTTTTACTTGCACTTACAGATGTCGTGACCGACTGTAGTTACTGAGAGTGGTTTTCTGAAGGCCAGTCTAGTCCACACTCTTTTACTATGAAGCCACGCTGTTGTAACACGTGGCTTGGCATCGTCTTGCTGAAATAAGCGGGGGCGTCCATGATAACGTTGCTTGGATGACAACATATGTTGTTCCAAAACCTGTATGTACCTTTCAGCATTAATGGTGCCTTCACAGATGTGTAAGTTACCCATGCCTTGGGCACCCATACCGTCACAGATGCTGCCTTTGCAACTTTGCGCCTAGAACAGTCCGGATGGTTCTTTTCCTCATTGTTCCGGAGGACACGACGTCTACAGTTTCCAAAAACTATTTAAACGTGGACTGGTCAGACTGCGGGACACTTGTCCACTTTGCATCAGTCCATCTTATATGAGGTCGGAGCCCAGCGGAGCTGGTGGCGTTTCTGGGTGTTGTTGATAAATGGCTATGGCGTTTGCATATAAGTTTTTACTTGCACTTACAGACGTAGCGACCAACTGTAGTTACTGAGAGTGGTTTTCTGAAGGCAAGTCTAGCACCTACACTCTTTTACTATGAAGCCACGCTGTTGTAACGCGTGGCTTGACATCGTCTTGGTGAAATAAGCAGGGGCGTCCATGATAACGTTGCTTGGATGACAACATATGTTGCTCCAAAACCTGTATGTACCTTTCAGCATTAATGGTGCCTTCACAGATGTGTAAGTTACCCATGCCTTGGGCACCCATACCGTCACAGATGCTGGCTTTGCAACTTTGCGCCTAGAACAGTCCGGATGGTTCTTTTCCTCTTTGGTCCGGAGAACACCACGTCCACAGTTTCCGAAAACTATTAAAAATGTGGACTGGTCAGGCCGCGGAACACTTTTCCACTTTGCATCAGTCGATTTTAGATGAGCCCGGGGCCCGGCGAAGCTGGTGGCGTTTCTGGGTGTTGTTGATAAATGGCTATGGCTTTTGCATATAAGTTTTTACTTGCACTTACAGACGTAGCGACCAACTGTAGTTACTGAGAGTGGTTTTCTGAAGGCCAGTCTAGTCCACACTCTTTTACTATGAAGCCACGCTGTTGTAACACGTGGCTTGGCATCGTCTTGCTGAAATAAGCGGGGGCGTCCATGATAACGTTGCTTGGATGACAACATATGTTGCTTCAAAACCTGTATGTGCCTTGCAGCAATAATGGTGCCTTCACAGATGTGTAAGTTACCCATGCCTTGGGCACTAATACACCTCCATACCAACACACATGCTGGCTTTTCAATTTTGCGCCTGGGTGTTGTTGATGAAAATGGCTTTGGCTTTTGCATAGTAGAGTTTTTACTTGCACTTACAGATGTCGCGACCGACTGTTGTTACCGACAGCGGTTTTCTGAAGTGTTCTTGAGCCCACGTGGTGATATCCTTTACACACCGACGTCGCTTTTTGATGCCTGAGGGATCCAGAGTCCGGGATATCATCGCCTGAGTGCAGTGATTTCTCCAGATTCTTTAAACCTTTTGATGATATTACGGAGCGTAGATGGTGAAGTCTCTAAATTCCTTGCAGTAGCTTGTTGAGAAATGTTGTTCTTAAACAATTTTCTAACAAAATTTGTTGACAGAGTGGTGACCCTCGCCTCGTCCTGGTTTGTGCTGCTTTCTATACCCAATCATGGTGTCCCCCACCTGTTCCCAATTAGCCAGTCCACCTGTGCCATGGTCCCAATAAATGTTTGATCATTATTCCTCAATTTTCTCCGTCTTTTTTGCCACTTGTGCCAGCAAATTCCAACATTTTAGGGTGTAAAAATCCCAAGTTGAAAGACGGGTCTGCTCTGAGCGTCGTCCTCCTCCTCCTCCTCCTCCTCTCCGCTCCCTCGCCTGCTACCTACCTCGCTCGCCGCCAAGCCCTCGCTGCTCGCCGTCACCCACGACCGCCTGAAGGTTTCGGCGAGGCCCGTTACGTAACTTGGAATCGCGACATCCATTATGGATGCGCGGCTGAAGCGAGCTGGGGGAGGGAGGGTAAGGGGGGGGATCTGATCAGAAGGGGAAATGACCGACGGTTCACTTTTGCAGACTTAGAGGCTCAATCGTCGGCGACGTTTTGAGGGAACGCCGCCATCGGCGGGGCGGGCTGATTGTAGCCGCCATCATGTGGGAGGCATAGTGCCCGCAGGCGAGGGGTGACGGTGATGACACATGACGGCGTGGCCTGGTAAACACTGAGAGGAACCTCTTTAACTCCTTTGGAGACGTTCACAAGCCCCGCCTACCTCGCCACGGTTTTACACTGAATTTTTAAAAACTGAATTTTTAAACGCGGAATATTTTTACATTTATTTTTCTATATACTGAATTTATAAACAATGAATTTTAACGCAATCCTATTTTTACACGGAATTTTTAAACTCTGCATTTTTAAGCACTTCATTTTTTTTACATTTAATTTTTGCACAATTATTTTTTGCACAGTGAATTTTTAAACACTGAATATTTTTACATGTATTTTTTTTCACACTAAATTCCTAAATACTGCATATTCTTACACTGAATTGTTTACACATATTTTCAAAATTTTCAAAAACCGGATTTTCTTTTTTACACGGAATTTTGCCAACAATTTATCTCAATGAAATTGTCATAAAAATTTGATGTATAATTTTTTTTACATTTATTTTTTGCACAACTAGTTTTTGCACAGTGAATTTTTAAACACTGAATATTTTTACATGTATTTTTTTTACACTAAATTCCTAAATACTGCATATTCTTACACTGAATTGTTTACACAATATTTTCACTGAATATTTTCACATGTATTTTTTTTTTTTACACTGAATTTCTATACAATTACTTTTTTACACAGGAACACTTACTTTTTTTTACACTGAAGTTTTTAAACACTGAATATTTTTACATTCAAATTTTATATATATATATATATATATATATATATATATATATATATATATATATATTTTACACTGAATCCCTAAATACTGCATATTCTTACACTGAATTTTTATACAGTAATTTTTTTTTACACATATTTTCACTGAATATTTTCACATGTATTTTTTTTTTTTTTTACACGGAACTTCTATACAATTACTTTTTTACACAGGAACACTTACTTTTTTTTACACTGAAGTTTTACACAGTAAAATTTTAAACACTGAATATTTTTACATGTATTTTTTTGAATTCCTAAATACTGCATTTTATTACACAGCATTTCTAAACACTGATTTTTTAAAATACAGCATATTTTTACACTCATTTTCATACAATTACTTTTTTTTACACAGAATTTTTACACAGTGAAATTTTAAACACTGAAATTTTTTTACATGTATTTTTTTGAATTCCTAAATACCGCATATTATTACACATACTTTCTATACAATAATTTTTTTTTACACAATATTTAAACACTGAATATTTTTACATGTATTTTTTTGAATTCCTAAATACTGCATTTTATTACACAGCATTTCTAAACACTGATTTTTTAAAATACAGCATATTTTTACACTCATTTTCATACAATTACTTTTTTTTACACAGAATTTTTACACAGTGAAATTTTAAACACTGAAATTTTTTTACATGTATTTTTTTGAATTCCTAAATACCGCATATTATTACACATACTTTCTATACAATAATTTTTTTTTACACAATATTTAAACACTGAATATTTTTACATGTATTTTTTTGAATTCCTAAATACTGCATTTTACTACACATAATTTCTAAACACTGATTTTTTTAAATACTGAATATTTTTACACCGATTTTTATACAATTACTTTTTTTTTTACAAAGAATTTTTAAACAACTAATTTTTTACACTGAATTTTTGCACACTTAATTTTTTGCACGATTAATTTTTAAACACTGAATACTTTTATATATATATTTTTTTTTTTACACCGAATCCCTAAATACTGCATATTCTTACACTGAATTTCTATACAAAAATTTTTTTACACAGAATTTTTAAACACTGAATATTTTTACATTTATTTTTTTGAATTCCTAAATACTGCATATTATTACACATACTTTCTAAACACTGAATTTATAAATACTGAATATTTCAGATTTTTATACAATTTTTTTTTTTTTACAAAGAATTCTTAAAATCCTATTTTTTTACACCGAATTTTTGCACACTTATATTTTTTACACTGATTTTTTGCACAATTAATTTTTAAACACTGAGTACTTTTATATATATATATATATATATATATATATATATATATATATATATATATATATATATATTACACCGAATCCCTAAATACTTCCTATTCTTACACTGAATTTCTATACAATTATTTTTTGTACACAGAATTTTTAAACTGAATATTTTTTACATGTATTTTTTTTTTAATTCCTAAATACTGCATTTTATTACACATAATTTCAAAACACTGCTTTTTTAAATACTGAATATTTTTACACTGATTTTTATACAATTACTTTTTTTTACACAATTTTTGCACACTTAAATTTTTACACTGATTTTTTGCACGATTAATTTTAAAACACTGAATACGTTTACATATTTTTTTTTTACACTAATCCCTAAATACTGCATATTCTTACACTGAATTTTTATACAATTATTTTTCTACACAGAATTTTTCAAACACTGCATTTTTTTATACAGAATTTTTAAACACTAAATATTTTTACATATATTTTTTTCTAATATTTTTTCATTTTCTAATATTTTTTCCAATAATTTTTCTATAATTCCTAAATACTGCATATTCTTACACTGACTTTTAAAAAACTTCATTTTTTTACACTGATTTTTATACAATTACTTTTTTTACACAGAATTTTTGCACACTTAAATTTTTACACTAATTTTTTGCACGATTAATTTTAAAACACTGAATACTTTTACATATATATTTTTTTACACTGAATCCCTAAATACTGCATATTCTTACACTGAATTTTTATACAATTATATTTTTAAACATAATTTTTCAAACACTGCATTTTTTTATACTGAATTTTTAAACACTGCATATTTTTCCTTTTTTTTTACACTGACTTTTTAAACGCTAAATATTTTTACATATATTTTTTTATTTTCTAATATTTTTTCTATAATATAATTCCTAAATACTGCATATTCTTAAGCTGACTTTTAAAACACTTCATTTTTTACACTGGATTTTTACACAATCATTTTTTACACAGAATTTTCGAAAACTGAATATTTTTTCACTGAATTTTTATACGACTTTTTTTACACAAAATTTTTACACACTGGTTTTTGAAATGCTGAATATTTTTTGACTGAATTAGTACAATTATTTTTTTTTTACACTGAATTTTTACGCAAAATTTTCAAAAACCGGATTTTCTTTTTTACACGGAATTTTGCCAACAATTTATCTCAATGAAATTGTGTACAAAATTAAACTGCCTAAAATTCAGTTCCATAAATTCAGTGTGAAAAAAGCGTCTCTGGTACTAAAGACACAAAATAATATTTGTGAAGAAGCGCCTTCTGTTCCCACTTTTTAATCCCACATGGCGCCTGCATGGTCGGGCTGTGTGAAAGGAGGAGTGAGTGACACGGTGGTCCTGGGGAGGCGCCTGCATGGTCGGGCTGTGTGAAAGGAGTGAGTGACTCGGTGGTCCTGGGGAGGCGCCTGCATGGTCGTGCTGTGTGAAAGGAGAAGTGAGTGACACGGTGGTCCTGGGGAGGCGCCTGCATGGTCGGGCTGTGTGAAAGGAGTGAGTGACACGGTGGTCCTGGGGAGGCGCCTGCATGGTCGTGCTGTGTGAAAGGAGAAGTGAGTGACACGGTGGTCCTGGGGAGGCGCCTGCATGGTCGGGCTGTGTGAAAGGAGTGAGTGACACGGTGGTCCTGGGGAGGCGCCTGCATGGTCGGGCTGTGTGAAAGGAGTGAGTGACACGGTGGTCCTGGGGAGGCGCCTGCATGGTCGTGCTGTGTGAAAGGAGAAGTGAGTGACACGGTGGTCCTGGGGAGGCGCCTGCATGGTCGGGCTGTGTGAAAGGAGTGAGTGACACGGTGGTCCTGGGGAGGCGCCTGCATGGTCGGGCTGTGTGAAAGGAGTGAGTGACACGGTGGTCCTGGGGAGGCGCCTGCATGGTCGGGCTGTGTGAAAGGAGTGAGTGACACGGTGGTCCTGGGGAGGTGCCTGCATGGTCGGGCTGTGTGAAAGGAGTGAGTGACACGGTGGTCCTGGGGAGGCGCCTGCATGGTCGGGCTGTGTGAAAGGAGTGAGTGACACGGTGGTCCTGGGGAGGTGCCTGCATGGTCGGGCTGTGTGAAAGGAGTGAGTGACACGGTGGTCCTGGGGAGGCGCCTGCATGGTCGGGCTGTGTGAAAGGAGTGAGTGACACGGTGGTCCTGGGGAGGCGCCAACATGAAGAGTGGCGCTCCCTCTGGGTCCACATTCTTGTCGCGGAGGGAAAGTCCACGGAACATCAACTCCTTATCCTTCACACGCTCGTTAACACTTCTTCTTTTCTTTTTTGTCATCTTTATTTCTTTCATTCCCACAATCCTAAAGTCCCGGCGGAGGAATTGAGCACAATTCTGCCGCCTTGATGATCTCCTTTTTTACAGACAACATCCTGTTTGTGAACAAAAGTCAGCGTGATGGCGGACACTTCATTAGGGACGAGGATTGAGGACTTGATTCGGTTCTAAAAGTCGGTCCTGACTACCGGGTCCTCATCCACATAAACATCACTCGGCGTGCTAACTGTCTCTAGAAGGCTGTCATTTTGCATCCCAACAAAGGTAGCTTGATGCTAATTCACATTGGATATGCCATGTACATGCTACTAAATTAGCATTAGCAATTTTACATGGCGATTTCAATTTGTTAACAAAAACTACAACAAAGATGTACGTTTAGAGATTTGTTATGTACATGCTACTGATTAGCATTAGCAATTTTACATGGCGATTTCAATTTGTGAACAAAAACAACAAAGATGCACGTTTAGAGGTTTGTTATGTACATGCTACTGATTAGCATTAGCAATTTTACATGGCGATTTCAATTTTTTAACAAAAACTACAACAAAGATACACATTTAGAGGTTTGTTATGTACATGCTACTGATTAGCATTAGCGATTTTACATGGAGATTTCAATTTGTGGACAAAAACAACAAAGATGCACATTTAGAGGTTTGTCATCTACATGCTACTGATTAGCATTAGCAATTTTACATGGTGATTTCAATTTCTTAACAAAAACCACAACACAGATGCACATTTGGGGATTTGTCATGTACATGCTAATGATTAGCATTAGCCATTTTAAATGCAATTTCAATTTGAGAACAAAAACCACAACAAAGATGCACGTTGAGGTTTGTCATATACATGCTACTGATTAGCATTAGCGATTTTACATGGCGATTTCAATTTGTGAACAAAAACAACAAAGATGCACGTTTAGCGATTTGTCATGTACATGCTACTGATTAGCATTAGCAATTTTACATGGCGATTTCAATTTGTTAACAAAAACTACAACAAAGATACACATTTAGAGGTTTGTTATGTACATGCTACTGATTAGCATTAGCGATTTTACATGGAGATTTCAATTTGTGGACAAAAACAACAAAGATGCACATTTAGAGGTTCGTCATGTACATATTACTGATTAGCATTAGCAATTTTACATGGCGATTTCAATTTGTTAACAAAAACTACAACAAAGATGCACGTTTAGAGGTTTTTCATGTACATGCTACTGATTAGCATTAGCAATTTTACATGGCGATTTCAATTTGTGAACAAAAACAACAAAGATGCACGTTTAGATGTTTGTCATGTACATGCTACTGATTAGCATTAGCAATTTTACATGGCGATTTCAATTTGTTAACAAAAACTACAACAAAGATACACATTTAGAGGTTTGTTATGTACATGCTACTGATTAGCATTAGCGATTTTACATGGCGATTTCAATTTGTTAACAAAAACAACAACAAAGATGCACGTTTAGAGGTTTTTCATGTACATGCTACTGATTAGCATTAGCAATTTTCCATGGTGATTTCAACACCTACAAATTTATGAACAAATTTTTGTATGCGTTGATCTCTTCGAGCAGAACCCAGGCCAAAACTTGTTAATTCTAGAGCGTTCTATTATGCTCAAAGGTGGGAAAATAACTGTCTGTCCAGGTTTGCACAAGTAAACACGCGGCAAGACTGCTTGTATCGCACCTGATATCACAAACAAGGAAACACGTGGCAGGACTGCTTGTATCGCACCTGATATCACACAATTAAACATGCTGCAGGACTAATTGTATCGTAGATGACATCACACACAAGTAAAAACACACTGCAGGACTGCTTGTATCGCACATGGTATCACACAGAAGTAAACATGCTGCAAGACTGCTTGTATCGCATATGATATCTCACACAAGTAAACACTCTGCATGCCTGCTTGTATCGCATACTATGTCACAGACAAGTAAACACGTTGCAGGACTGCTTGTATTGCAGATGATATCACACACAAGTAAACACGCTGCAGGACTGCTTGTATCACAGATGATATCACACACAGGTAAACACGCTGCATGACTGCTTCTGTCGCACATGATATCACACACAAGTAAAAACACTGCAGGACTGCTTGTATCGCAAATGATGTCAAAGACAAGCAAACACACTGCAGGACTGCTTGTATCGCAGATGATATCACACACAGGTAAACACGCTGTAGGATGGCTTGTATCGCACTTGGTATCACACACAAGTAAAACACACAGCAGGACTGCTTGTATCGCAGATTATAACACACAAGTAGACATGCTGCAGGACTGCTTTTATCGCACATGATATCACACAAGTAAAAACACAGCAGGACTGCTTGTATCGCACATGATATCACACACAAGTAAACACGCTGCAGGACCGCTTGTATGGCAAATGATATCACAAACAAATAAACACACTGCAGGTCTGCTTGTATCACAGATATCACACACAAGTAAACACGCTACCGGATGGCTTGTATCGCAAATGATATCACAGACAAGCAAACACGCTGCAGGACTGCTTGTATCGCTGATGATATCACACACAGGTAGACACGCTGCATGACTGCTTGTATCACACACAAGTAAAACACACAGCAGGACTGCTTGTATCGCAGATGATAACACACAAGTAGACATGCTGCAGGACTGCTTTTATCGCACATGATATCACACACAGAGGTAAACACGCTGCAGGGCTGCTTGTATCGCAGATGATATCACACACAAGTAAACAAAGTAGGACTGCTTGTATTGCAGATGATATCATACACAAGTAAACACAAAGTAGGACTGCTTGTATCGCAGATGATATCATACACAAGTAAACACAAAGTAGGACTGCTTGTATTGCAGATGATATCACACACAGGTAAACACGCTGCATGACTGCTTGTATCGCACATGGTATCACACACAAGTAAAACACACAGCAGGACTGCTTGTATCGCAGATGATATCACACACAAGTAAACATACTGCAGGACTGCTTGTATCGCACATGATATCACACACAGAGGTAAACACACAGCAGGACTGCTTGTATCGCAGCTGATATCACACACAAGTAAACATACTGCAGGACTGCTTGTATCGCACAAGATATCACACACAGAGGTAAACATGCTGCAGGGCTGCTTGTATCGCACATGATATCACACACAGAGGTAAACACACAGCAGGACTGCTTGTATCGCAGCTGATATCACACACAAGTAAACATACTGCAGGACTGCTTGTATCGCACAAGATATCACACACAGAGGTAAACATGCTGCAGGGCTGCTTGTATCGCACATGATATCACACACAGAGGTAAACACACAGCAGGACTGCTTGTATCGCAGCTGATATCACACACAAGTAAACATACTGCAGGACTGCTTGTATCGCACAAGATATCACACACAGAGGTAAACATGCTGCAGGGCTGCTTGTATCGCACATGATATCACACACAGAGGTAAACACACAGCAGGACTGCTTGTATCGCAGCTGATATCACACACAAGTAAACATACTGCAGGACTGCTTGTATCGCACAAGATATCACACACAGAGGTAAACACGCTGCAGGGCTGCTTGTATCGCACATGATATCACACAGATGTAAACACGCTGCAGGATTGCTCGTATCGCAGATGATATCACACACAAGTACACACACTACAGGATTGCTTGTATCACTTATGATATCACACACAAGTAAACACTCAGTAGGACCGCTTGTATCGCACTTCTCGGGTCAACTCGGGAAAAAAAGCACCTCTAAACCTCCCAACAGTAGACAAATAGTCCAGTCTAATAGCCGCACTTTTTTACTATGAAGCTGTTGTAACACGTGGCTTGGCATTTTTGGGTGTTGTTGATAAATGGCTGTGGCTTTTGCATAGTAGAGTTTTTAATCGCACTTACAGATGTAGCGACCGACTGCAGTTACTGAGAGTGGTTTTCTGAAGGCCAGTCTAGTACCCACACTCTTTTACTATGAAGCCATGCTGTTGAAACACGTGGCTTGGCATCGTCTTGCTGAAATAAGCAGGGGCGTCCATTATAATGTTGCTTGGATGGCAACATATGTTACTCCAAAACCTGTATGGACCTTTCAGCATTAGCGGTGCCTTCACAGCTGTGTAAGTTACCCCTGCCCTGGGCACTAATGCACCCCCATACCATCACACATGCTGGCTTTTACACTTTGCGCCTAGAACAATCCGGATGGTTCACAGTTTCCAAAAACAATTTCAAAGGTGGACTGGTCCGATCACGTAACACTTTTCCACATTGCATCAGTCCATCTTAGATGAGCTCGAGCCCGGCGAAGCTGTTGGCATTTCTGGGTGTTGTTGATAAATGGCTGTGGCTTTTCCGTAGTAGAGTTTTTACTTGCACTTACAGATGTCGCGGCCGACTGTAGTTACAGACAGTGGTTTTATGAACAGCTTGAGCCCATGTGGTGATATCCTTTACACACCGACGTCGCTTTTTGATGCCTGAATGATCCAAGGTCTGGAATATCATGGCTTGCCATCAGAGATTTCTGCAGATTCTCTAAACCTTGGGCCTTGGGCACTAATGCACCCCCATACCAACACAGATGCTGGCTTTGCAACTTTGCGCCTAAAACAATCCGGATGGTTCTTTTCCTCAAGGTTTACAGTTTCCAAAAACAAATTGAAATGTGGACTTGTCAGACCACAGAACACTTTTGCACTTTGCATGAGTCCATCTTAGATGAGCTTGGGCCCCAGCGAAGCCGACAGCGTTTCTGGGTGTTGTTGATAAATGGCTTTTGTTTTCCGTAGTAAAGTTTTAAAGGCCTATTGAAACCCACTACTACCGTTTACATATCAATGATGCAATCTTAAGATTGCAACACATGCCAATAGATTACTAAATTGCAATTTTAAATTTTACACGGAAACATGCTAAAATGTTGCGGTATGATGACGCGTGCGCGTGACGTCACGTATTGTAGAGGACATTATGTTCCAATACCGTTCATAGCTATAAGTCGTCTCTTTTCATCGCATAATTCCACAGTATTATGGACATCTGTGTTGCTGAATCTTTTGCAATTTGTTCAATGAATAATAGAGACGTCAAAGAAGAAATCTGTAGGTGGTAAGCGGTGTATTGCAGCCGCCTTTAGCAACACAAAAACAGCTGGAAACGGGGTTTGTACTTACATAATGTAGTAATACTCATAAAACGTGTAATATTTACATATTTTGATCATTTTACGCACAATGGCAGCATTGTGATTTCAACAACAACAACAACAACAACAACACTACTAATCATGGCGGACTTGATGAGAAACAACAAATACTACTATATGATCCAGAAACGTCTGTTTTTGCTTAGCATTGTGTAGTAAACAAGATGTACAAACATACTAAAGCAATCACTTACTGTACAACGTCTGCTCTCACTGGGATAGAGACCGATGGGATGTTTGTATCTTCCCCTTTCCATTAACAATGCATCATAAACCTGACAAAAAAGTGCCACAAATGAGCTCTTTTCGTGACTACTATCCAGGCGAGAGGCACAATTTATAATCCAGAATTAACTTTCACCAACTCAAAGGCGATGCAGCAGCTCAGTAGGTCAGTATAGCAGCACAAGCTAGTTGACTCTCTGCGATCACGCTAAAAGTAGTTCCTCTGTGTTAGCGCTTATAATAACAATATTGCTCTCACAGCAGGAAAGTCGTAGATAACTCCACTTTGTTTACATTGGGTAACGCCATAAGCGTGCTACTGGTTAGCATTAGCAATTTTGCATGGCGATTTCAACACCTCCAAATTTTGGGAATGTAAACCACAATCAAGATGCATGTTACAGGTAGGCGTGTCCTGATTAGGGATGTATAGCTTTAGGAATTTATCGATACCAATATCGATATTGATATCAGTATTCATAGGTAATCTTATCGGTACTAAATAAAGATGTGGAATAAAGCATTATTTATGTGCATGTACATCATGTAAAATCTCACAGCAGGGAAGTCTTACCAACACCTGCTTTTTAAGTCTTAGATAACACAACCATGTTTGCATTAGATTTGACAAATGCATGCTACTGATTAGCATTAGCAATTTTGCATGGCGATTTCAACACATCCAAATTTGGCAATGAAAACCACAACTAAGATGCACATTACAGGTAGGCGTGTCCTGATTAGGGATGTATATTATCAGGACTCTATCGATATCAATATCGATATTCCTTATCGATACCAGTATTCATTGGAAATCTTATCAAATCTACATAAAGATGTGAAATAAAGCATTATTTATGTGCATGTACATCATGTAACATCTCACAGGAGGGAAGTCTTACCAACACCTGCTTTTTACGTCTTAGATAACACAACCATGTTTGCATTAGAATTTTTTCAAATGCATGCTACTGATTAGCATTAGCAATTTTGCATGGCGATTTCAACACATCCAAATTTGGCAATGAAAACCACAACTAAGATGCACATTACAGGTAGGCGTGTCCTGATTAGGGATGTATATTATCAGGACTCTATCGATATCAATATCGATATTCCTTATCGATACCAGTATTCATTGGAAATCTTATCAAATCTACATAAAGATGTGAAATAAAGCATTATTTATGTGCATGTACATCATGTAACATCTCACAGGAGGGAAGTCTTACCAACACCTGCTTTTTACGTCTTAGATAACACAACCATGTTTGCATTAGAATTTTTTCAAATGCATGCTACTGATTAGCATTAGCAATTTTGCATGGCGATTTCAACACATCCAAATTTGGCAATGAAAACCACAACTAAGATGCACGTTACAGGTAGGCGTGTCCTGATTAGGGATGTATATTATCAGGACTCTATCGATATCAATATCGATATTCCTTATTGATACCAGTATTCATTGGAAATCTTATCGGTACTACATAAAGATGTGGAAAAAAGCATTATTTATGTGCATGTACATCATGTAAAATCTCACAGCAGGGAAGTCTTACCAACACCTGCTTTTTAAGACTTAGATAACACAACCGTGTTTGCATTAGATTTGACAAATGCATGCTACTGATTAGCATTAGCAATTTTGCATGGCGATTTCAACACCTCCAAATTTTGGTAATGAAAACCACAATTAAGATGCACGTTACATGTGGGCGTGTCCTGATTAGGGATGTATATTATCAGGACTCTATCGATATCAATATCGATATTTCTTAATGATATCAGTATTCTTGGGTAATCTTATCGGTACTACATGTAATTGGTGTACATATATTTATTTTAATTTTTATCAGCATACAAAGTTGTACACCAGCAACATCAGGTAATATTGGATACGCCATAACCGTGCTACTGTTTCGCATTAGCGATTTTGCATGGCGATTTCAACACCTCCAAATTCTGTAGTGAAAACCCCGACTAAGATAGGTAGGCGTGTCCTGTTTAGGGATTTACATCGTTCTATTAATGCAATGTCAATGTTTCTTCTCGGTACAGTACTAAATGTCATCGGTGTACTTAAATATGTGAAGATTCTCGCTTATCCGCACGGATCGGACCTTGCTCGGGGGGCTAGTGGGCAGCCTAGGACGGAGTCGGCTCGCTTGGTTGCTTTGTTGGGTGTGTTCCTCGCTCTGGCAACCACGTTGCTGCTTGGCGGGATGAATACAAACAATACTCCTCCATACACATGAGGTCTTCACATCCAGGCATGAGGCGAGAACTGATCCAGACCCCCGTATCGGTAAATTGTCCATAAGGCCGTGTTGTTTAGACAGCAGGTGGTCTTAGCTCAGCCGGCGTCTTGGAGCTCCCGCAAACACTTTCTTTGAGCTCGCCGCCTGCTCAGCTTGGCAGCAACGGCGGCTTTTTTACCACGTGAAAGATTCAAGAGAGAAACCACGTTGGTGTGGTGTATTTTTTTGTTTGTTTTTTTAGCAGGTAGTCGGGGCCGAGGCCGGGCCCCGGGGCAAAATGCCGGTGGTCTTTGAAGACAGTGACTCGTTTAGCCTGGCACAAGGCGTCTGGAAAGGTTCGGAGAGGCAGATCATTGGCCTCACTTGCTAGAGCACACAAAGCATCCAAGTCAGACCTTGTGAGGACCCTGAGAGCAAGGCCAGCTTAACTCTGGACAATCACCGTTAAAAAGACTCGCTAAAGCGTAAACACTTGGCTTGATTTATTTTAATTCATTGTTATTATTTTTGACCAATGACAGTTTAAAAAAAACAACAACAAAAAATGATTTGCGATCCAAAAGTCATAAAAAAGTAAAAAATATATCAGACTTTTAAAAAAAATCTAATACCTGGATCAACTTAAGATTTATCCGTCAATTCTATGTTTTAATTGTATTTTTAGATTTTTTTGTTTATTTGTTTTATGCCTGTTTTTTAAAAGAAAAGTTAGGTTTGCTTGCTTGAGCACACAAAGCATCCAAGTCAGACCTTGTGAGGACCCTGAGAGCAAGGCCAGCTTAACTCTGGACAATCACCATTAAAAAGACTCGCTAAAGCGTAAACACTTGTTTTGATTTATTTTAATTCATTATTATTATTTTTGAGCAATGACAGTTTAAAAATAACAACAACAAAAATGTTTTGCGATCCAAGTCATAAAAAAGTTAAAAATATATCAGACTTTTTTATTTTTTTAATATCTGGATCTACTTAAAATGTATCCGTCGATTCTAAGTTTTAATTATTTTGTTAGATTTTTTTGTTCATTTGTTTCATGCCTGTTTTTTAAAAGAAAAGTTAGGTTTGCTTGCTTGAGCACACAAAGCATCCAAGTCAGACCTTGTGAGGACCCTGAGAGCAAGGCCAGCTTAACTCTGGACAATCACCGTTAAAAAGACTCGCTAAGGCGTGAACACTTGGTTTGATTTATTTTAATTCATTATTATTATTTTTGAGCAATGCCAGTTTAAAAATAACAAAAACTAAAATATTTTGCGATCCAAAACATAAAAAAGTTAAAAATATATCAGACTTTTTTTTATTTATTTAATATCTGGATCAACTTAAGATTTATCCGTCGATTCCAAGTTTTAATTATTTTGTTAGATTTTTTTGTTCATTTGTTTAATGCCTTTTTAAAAAAAGAAAAGTTAGGTTTGCTTGCTAGAGCACACAAAGCATCCAAGTCAGACCTTGTGAGGACCCTGAGAGCAAGGCCAGCTTAACTCTGGACAATCACCGTTAAAAAGACTCGCTAAAGCGTAAACACTTGGTTTGATTTATTTTAATTCACTATTATTATTTTTGAGCAATGACAGTTTAAAAAAAACAACAACAAAAAATGTTTTCGATCCAAAAGTCATAAAAAAGTTAAAAATATATCAGACTTTTTTTGAAATTAAATATCTGGATCAACTTAAGATTTATCCATTGATTATATGTTTTAATTATATTTTTTTGTTCATTTGTTTTCTGCCTTTTTAAAAAAAAGAAAAGTTAGGTTTGCTTGCTTGAGCACACAAAGCATCCAAGTCAGACCTTGTGAGGACCCTGAGAGCAAGGCCAGCTTAACTCTGGACAATCACCGTTAAAAAGACTCGCTAAAGCGTAAACACTTGGATTGATTTATTTTAATTAATTATTATTATTTTTAAGCAATGACAGTTTAAAAATAACAACAAAAATATTTTGCGATCAAGTCATAAAAAAGTTAAACATATATCAGACTTTTTTTAATTTATTTAATATCTGGATCAACTTAAGATTTATCCGTCGATTCTAAGTTTTGATTATTTTGTTTGATTATTTTGTTCATTTGTTTTATGCCTTTTTTTTCAAAGAAAAGTTAGGTTTGCTTACTTGAGCACACAAAGCATCCAAGTCAGACCTTGTGGGGACCCTGAGAGCAAGGCCAGCTTAACTCTGGACAATCACCGTTAAAAAGACTCGCTAAAGCGTAAACACTTAGTTTGATTTATTTTAATTCACTATTATTATTTTTGAGCAATGACAGTTTAAAAAAAAACAACAACAAAAAATGTTTTCGATCCAAAAGTCATAAAAAAGTTAAAAATATATCAGACTTTTTTTTAAATTAAATATCTGGATCAACTTAAGATTTATCCATTGATTATATGTTTTAATTATATTTTTTTGTTCATTTGTTTTCTGCCTTTTTAAAAAAAAGAAAAGTTAGGTTTGCTTGCTTAAGCACACAAAGCATCCAAGTCAGACCTTGTGAGGACCCTGAGAGCAAGGCCAGCTTAACTCTGGACAATCACCGTTAAAAAGACTCGCTAAAGCGTAAACACTTGGTTTGATTTTTTTTTATTTCATTCAGGAGGGGTCTCAGTCATAAAAAGGTTAAAAAAATAAGTATTTTTTATTTTTTATTTTTTTATGGTTCATTCTCAAGATTAACATCAAGTATGTCGATAAAAAATGACTTTTTTGTCGAAACCCTGCCTGGCTAAAAAACACAAAATATGCAATATTTTTATTAAACCTCCCAAAATGTTTCATAGTGAAATATTTAATGAGGAGTAAAAATATGTCAATAATTAATAATAATATTATTTTAATTCATTACTGTTATTTTTGAGCAATGGCAGTTTAAAAATAACAACAACAAAAAAATTGGAGATGCAAAAGTCATAAAAAAAAGTTAAAACTATATCAGACTTAAAAAAAAAAATAAAAAAAAATCTCTGGATCATCTTTAGATTTATCCGTCGATTCTAAGTTTTAATTAATTCTTTCAGGTTCGTTTGTTTTATGCTTTTTTTTGTCAATCAGAGCTTAGGTTTTTCATATGGTAAACACACAAAATATGAAATATTTCCCCCCAAAATATTTCAAAGTTTATTATTTGCTGTGAAGTAATTAGAGCCCTAAAATGTCAATAATTAATAACAACATTATTTTAATTCATTATTATTATTTTTAGCAATGACAGTTAAAAAAAAACAAAAAAAAACAACAACTAATTATTGGAGATCCAAAAGCACGCCATTCATAAAAGTAAAAAATACAAACATTTTTTTTTTAATCTCTGGATAAACTTTAGATTTATCCGTCGATTCTAAATTTTAATTATTTTTTTCAGGTTTTTTTTTTGTAAATTTAAATATTTTTTTTCATTTGGTAAACACACAAAATATGAAATATTCCCCCCCAAAATATTTCAAAGTGTATTATTTGCTGTGAAGTAATTGGAGCCCTTAATATGTCAATAATTAATAATAACATTATTTTAATTCATTATTATTATTTTTGAGCAATGACAGTTTAAAAAAAACAACAACAACATTTTTGACATCCAAAATTCATGAAAAAGTTCAAAATATAACAGACTTTTTTTTTTTTAATCCCCGGATCAATTTCAGATTTCTCTGATCAGATTATAAATTGTAATTATTTTTTCAGGTTTTCTTTTGTTCATTTGTCTTATGCCTTTTTTGTCGAAGAAAACTTAGGTTTTTCATGTGGTAAACACACAAAATATGAACTATTTCCCCCCCAAATATTTTAAAGTGTGTTATTTGTTGTGAGGTAATTGGAGCCCTAAATATGTCAATAATTAATAATAACATTATTTTAATTCATTATTATTATTTTTGAGCAATGACAGTTTAAAAAAAACAACAACAACATTTTTGACATCCAAAATTCATGAAAAAGTTCAAAATATAACAGACTTTTTTTTTTTTAATCCCCGGATCAATTTCAGATTTCTCTGATCAGATTATAAATTGTAATTATTTTTTCAGGTTTTCTTTTGTTCATTTGTCTTATGCCTTTTTTGTCGAAGAAAACTTAGGTTTTTCATGTGGTAAACACACAAAATATGAACTATTTCCCCCCCAAATATTTTAAAGTGTGTTATTTGTTGTGAGGTAATTGGAGCCCTAAATATGTCAATAATTCATAATAACATTATTTTAATTCATTATTATTATTTTTGACCAATGACAGTTTAAAAAAAACTACAACAACAACATTTTTGACATCCAAAATTCATGAAAAAGTTCAAAATATAACAGACTTTTTTTTTTTAATCCCTGGATCAATTTCAGATTTCTCCGATCAGATTATAAATTGTAATTATTTTTTCAGGTTTTCTTTTGTTCATTTGTTTTATGCCTTTTTTGTCGAAGAAAACTTAGGTTTTTTAATGCTAAACACACAAAATATGAAATATTTCCCCCCTCAAAATATTTCAAAGTGTATTATTTGATGTGAAGTAATTGGAGCCCTTAATATGTCAATAGTTAATAATAACATTATTTTAATTCATTATTATTATTTTTGAGCAATGACAGTTTAAAAATAACAACAACAACATTTTTGACATCCAAAATTCATGAAAAAGTTCAAAATATAACAGACTTTTTTTTTTAATCCCTGGATCAATTTCAGATTTCTCCGATCAGATTATAAATTGTAATTATTTTTTCAGGTTTTCTTTTGTTCATTTGTGTTATGCCTTTTTTGTAAAACAAAGCTTAGGTTTTTCATATGGTAAACACAAAATATGAAATATTTCCCCCCCAAATATTTGAAAGTGTGTTATTTGTTGTGAAGTAATTGGAGCCCTAAATATGTCAGTAATTCATAATAACATTATTTTAATTCATTATTATTATTATTAATATTTCTGAGCAATGACAGTTTAAAAATAACAACAACAAAAAACAGATTTTTGGGGATCCAAAAGGGTGCCATTCATAAAAAAGTCAAAAAAAAAAATGAGATTTATATTTTTTTAAATCTCTGGATCAACTTTAGATTTAACCGTGGATTTAAAGTTTTAATAATTTTTTTCAATTTCCTTTTGTTTATTTTTTTAGTTTTTTCATGTGGTAAACACACAAAATATGAAATATTCCCCCCCCCCAAAATATTTGAAAGTGTATTATTTGCAGTGAAGTAATTGGAGCCCTAAATATGTCAATAATTCATAATCAGAATATTTAAATTCATTATTATTATTTTTGAGCAATGAAAATTTAAAAAGAACTAAAACAACCTTTTATTGGAGACCCAAAAGGGCGCCATTCATAAAAAAGTAAAAAATATATCAGACCTTTTTTTTTTCTCTGGATCAACTTTAGATTTATCCTTCGATTCTAAGTTTTAATTATTTTTTTTAGGGTTTTTTTGTTCATTTTTTTTATTTTCTTCATACGGTAAACACAAAATATGAAATATTCCCCCAAAATATTTCAAAGTGCATTATTTGCAGTGAAGTAATTGGAGCCTTAAATATGTCAATAATTAATAATAACATTATTTTTTATTCATTATTATTATTTCCGAGCAATGACAGTTTAAAAATAACAAAAAAATAAAATAATTATTGGAGACCCAAAAGGGCGCCACTCATAAAAAAAGTTTAAAAATAATATCAGACATTTTTTTGAAATACCTAGATCAACTTTAGATTTATCGGTCGATTCTATGTTTTAATTATTTTTTTCAGGGTTTTTTTTTGTTCCTTTTTTTTTATTGTTTTCATACGGAACACACACAAAATATTCAAATATCCCCCCTGAAAATATTTCAAAGTGTATTATTTGCAGTGAAGTAATTGGAGCCTTAAATATGTCAATAATTCATAATCACAATATTTTAATTCATTATTATTATTTTTGAGCAATGAAAATTTAAAAAGAACAAAAACAACCTTTTATTGGAGATCCAAAAGGGCGCCATTCATAAAAAAGTAAAAAATATATCAGACCTTTTTTTTTTCTCTGGATCAACTTTAGATTTATCCTTCGATTCTAAGTTTTAATTATTTTTTTTAGGGTTTTTTTGTTCATTTTTTTTATTTTCTTCATACGGTAAACACAAAATATGAAATATTCCCCCAAAATATTTCAAAGTGCATTATTTGCAGTGAAGTAATTGGAGCCTTAAATATGTCAATAATTAATAATAACATTATTTTTTATTCATTATTATTATTTCCGAGCAATGACAGTTTAAAAATAACAAAAAAATAAAATAATTATTGGAGACCCAAAAGGGCGCCACTCATAAAAAAAGTTTAAAAATAATATCAGACATTTTTTTGAAATACCTAGATCAACTTTAGATTTATCGGTCGATTCTATGTTTTAATTATTTTTTTCAGGGTTTTTTTTTGTTCCTTTTTTTTTATTGTTTTCATACGGAACACACACAAAATATTCAAATATCCCCCCTGAAAATATTTCAAAGTGTATTATTTGCAGTGAAGTAATTGGAGCCTTAAATATGTCAATAATTCATAATCACAATATTTTAATTCATTATTATTATTTTTGAGCAATGAAAATTTAAAAAGAACAAAAACAACCTTTTATTGGAGATCCAAAAGGGCGCCATTCATAAAAAAGTAAAAAATATATCAGACCTTTTTTTTTTCTCTGGATCAACTTTAGATTTATCCTTCGATTCTAAGTTTTAATTTTTTTTTTTAGGGTTTTTTTTTAATTTTTTTTTTTTCTTCATACGGTAAACACAAAATATGAAATATTCCCCCAAAATATTTCAAAGTGTATTATTTGCAGTGAAGTAATTGGAGCCTTAAATATGTCAATAATTCATAATAACATTATTTTTTATTCATTATTATTATTTCCGAGCAATGACAGTTTAAAAATAACAAAAAAATAAAATAATTATTGGAGACTCAAAAGGGCGCATTCAGAAAAAGTGAAGAAAAAAAAATCTGACATTTTTTTAAAATATCTGGATCAACTTTAGATTTATCGGTCGATTCTATGTTTTAATTATTTTTTTCAGGGTTTTTTTTGTTCATTTTTTTACTTTTTTCATACGGTACACACACAAAATATTAAAATATCCCCCCTCAAAATATTTCAAAGTGCATTATTTGCAGTGAAGTAATTGGAGCCCTAAATATGTCTATAATTAATAATAACATTATTTTTTATACATTATTATTATTTCCGAGCAATGACAGTTTAAAAATAACAAAAAAATAAAATAATTATTGGAAATCCAAAAGGGCGCCACTCATGAAAAAAGTTTAAAAATAATATCAGACATTTTTTTTAAATACCTAGATCAACTTTAGATTTATCGGTCGATTCTATGTTTTAATTATTTTTTTCAGGGTTTTTTTTGTTCATTTTTTTACTTTTTTCATACGGGACACACACAAAATATTAAAATATCCCCCCTCAAAATATTTCAAAGTGTATTATTTGCAGTGAAGTAATTGGAGCCCTAAATATGTCTATAATTAATAATAACATTATTTTTTATACATTATTATTTCCGAGCTATGACAGTTTAAAAATAAAAAAATAAAATAATTATTGGAGACCCAAAAGGGTGCCACTCATAAAAAAGTGGAAAAAAAAAAATCTGACATTTTTTTAAAATATCTGGATCAACTTTAGATTTATCGGTCGATTTTATGTTTTAATTATTTTTTTCAGGGTTTTTTTTTGTTCCTTTTTTTTTTATTGTTTTCATACGGTACACACACAAAATATTCAAATATCCCCCCTCAAAATATTTCAAAGTGTATTATTTGCAGTGAAGTAATTGGAGCCTTAAATATGTCAATAATTCATAACAACATTGGCTGTAATTCATTGTTATTACTATTTTTTAATTTTTTAACAATGACAGTTTTTAGAAGAAAAAAAAAGCCTGCATGGCAGCTTTGAGTTAATAGTGTCAATATTTGTTATTTTTATAAGAAAATCATGGAATATTCGGTTTGAAATCTTTTCAATTTCAACATGAAATCATATCAAAATGAATATGAAGAACTTTGACTATTGTTTGATTACTCATCAATTTATTATGACAACCCTACTTTTTTTGTTTTGTTTTATGGCCTTGCTGTCAAAGAAAACTTAGTTTTAATAATGCAAACACAAAATATGTAATACATTACCCCAAAAGTATTTAAAAGTGGAATATTTGATGATATATATAAATATAAATATATATAGATCTATAAGCAGTGTAACTACGGGTGTACTCACGTGGTTTTTCCATTCTTATTCCACTGGCTTGAGTTTTTCCTTGCCCTCATGTGGGATCTGAACCCAGGATGTCGTGGTGGCTTGTGCAGCCCTTTGAGACACTTGTGATTTAGGGCTATATAAATAAACATTAATTGATGTAATATTATATAAAGCTTGACACTATTTGAAAACAATAAGTATTTAATCAGTTTTTTGGGGGCATTTTTCCGACCACATTTTGCACGCCGTGTGATACTCCCGCATCGATGGTCGTCAAGAGCACGGAATAAACGGGCGAGTGCACGTTATTTGTTTGCCAGTGACCCCCTCCGAGACAGCAAATATCCTCACGGTTTGCGAAGCAATGACAAAGCCGCGAGTCACCCGCGTGCCGAACAGGAAATGCAATGGCGCCCGATAAAAACAAAACAAAAAACAGGGTTACCCGGGGACGTGCTGACGGATTATTTGCTTGTGCGCTGATGTCAGCAATAGTCAGGTGTTGGCGTGAGGTGGAGTGTGACTCTGGCGGGCGAAGGACGTCAGACACCACAGCAGTTTGGGGATTTGAAGATGATGCTGGCAAGTATCAGCCAGGATGACTCACTTCTAACATCCAGCCTCCAGGAAGTCAACAATCAGACCCCCTCTGACACTCAGTCCAGCAAACACACAATATCTAAAACATCCATCCATTTTCTACCGCTTATTCCCTTTTGGGGTCGCGGGGGATGCTGGCGCCTATCTCAGCTACAATCGGGCGGGAGGTGGGGTACACCTTGGACAAGTCGCCACCTCATCACAGGGCCAACACAGATAGACAACATTCACACACTAGGGACCATTTAGTGTTGCCAATCAACCTATCCCCAGGTGGAGGTGGGAGGGGCCTATCCCCAGGTGCATGTCTTTGGAGGTGGGAGGGGCCTATCCCCAGGTGCATGTCTTTGGAGGTGGGAGGAACATCACTTCTCCTATAGGTTGTGCGTGGATAGTGGTAGACGTCCTAACAACTACTGTACCAGACACCAACAACTGTACCAACTACTGTACCAACTACCAGCAACTATACCAGATACAAACCACTGTACCAACTACTGTACCAACTACTGTACCAACTACTGCATCAGACACCAACAACTGTACCAACTACTGTACCAACTACCAGCAACTATACCAGATACAAACCACTGTACCAACTACTGTACCAACTACTGTATCAGACACCAACCAGTGTACCACTACCAACTACAGTACCAACTACTGTACCAACTGCTGTACCAGATACCAACCACTGTACCAACTACTGTATCAACTACTGTACCAGATACCAACCACTGTACCAAATACCAAACACTGTACCAACTACTGACTACTGTATCAGATACCAACCACTGTACCAACTACTGTATTAAATACCAACCACTGTACCAAATACCAACCACTGTACCAACTACTGTACAAAATACCAAACATTGTACCAACTACCAACTACTGTACCAGATACCAACCACTGTACCAACTACTGCACCAGATACCAACCACTGTACCAAATACCAACCACTGTACCAAATACTGTATTAAATACCAACCACTGTACCAAATACCAAACACTGTACTAGCTACTGTACAAAATACCAAACACTGTACCAACTACCAACTACTGTACCAGATACCAACCACTGTACCAACTACTGCACCAGATACCAACAACTGTACCAAATACCAACCACTGTACCAAATACTGTATTAAATACCAACCACTGTACCAAATACCAAACACTGTACTAGCTACTGTACAAAATACCAAACACTGTACCAACTACCAACTACTGTACCAGATACCAACCACTGTACCAACTACTGCACCAGATACCAACAACTGTACCAAATACCAACCACTGTACCAACTACCAATTACTGTACCAAATACCAACCACTGTACCAACTACCAACTACTGTACCAGATACCAACCACTGTACCAACTACTGTACTAGATACCAACCACTGTACCAAATACCAACCACTGTACCAACCACTGTAACAGATTCCAACGACTGTACTAGATACCAACCACTGTACAAACTACTGTACCAAATACCAACCACTTTACCAACTACTGTACCAACCACTGTACCAACTACTCTACCAGATACCAACAACTGTACCAACTACTGTAAAAGATACCAACCACTGCACCAACTACTGTACCAACTTCTGTACCAGATACCAACCACTGTACCAACTACTGTACTAGATACCAACCACTGTACAAACTACTGTTACAAATACCAACCACTTTACCAACTACTGTACCAACTACTCTACCAGATACCAACAACTGTACCAACTACTGTACCAGATACCAACAACTGTACCAACTACTGTAACAGATACCAACCACTGCACCAACTACTGTACCAACTTCTGTACCAAATACCAACCACTGTACCAAATACCAACTACTATACCAGATACCAACCACGGTACCAAATACCAAATACCCGAAAATCTCCCGGGACAACCATTCTCCCGATTTCCATCCGGACCTGAGTGAGGACAGCCTGTCGTCAGGTCCACTTTCCCGCCATTTAAACAGCGTTCCAGCCCAGTCAGGTTATAACATCTACGACTTTTGGAGCTCAGTGCACAACTACACACAACAGGAAGGAGACTATTATATATGTCTCCGTGATCCATAGGTGTATCCAACAGCTATAAAGCAGGCAGGCACGGAGCTACTTCTCAGCGTGTGTTTATTCCAGCCGGCAGCTTAATACACTGACACACAACATCCGGAATCCTGTCATGCATTGCTTCAAAACTACGGCAAGTAGTAATGTCCAAAAATAAGATAGTGACAGAGAATATGACGGTGATGGACAATTCAACCCTAAACTCACTCCTTTCCTGAAAAAATTAATTTCACGGATGCTGCCCATACCTATGCTCCTTCAAAGGCTGTTCTACTGGCTGCAAACAATGAGTAGAGGAGTGTTGTGTGTGTGTGTGTGTGTGTATGTGTAACAACCCCCCCCCCCCCCCCCCATCATTATTACTGCTTAGCGTTACATCCCCAACTAATAATGACGTTGTCGGGTAATTAAAGTGTCCATAAAGACTGTTTGACGGGCGGCCATTCGTCTGCAACCAGATGGAAGGTCTTTACCACCGAGTGACTCACTGAAGCCTAAAGAGCCACTTTAATCTGTGGTGTGGCTGTTTCAAGATGCACAATAAGGAGGCACTTGAAGAAAAATGGGCTGCATGGTCGAGTCGCCAGAAGAAAGCCATTTCTGCGCAAATGTCACAAAGTATCCCGCTAACATTACGCCAGACAGCACAGAGACAATCCTCAAAACTTCTGGCACAAATTTATTTGGAGTGATGGCTTTCTTCTGGCGACTCGACCATGTAGCCCATTTCTTCTCTCAAAATCCCTAATTTTCCACTCCTTAATCAACGTTTGAACACCGCTGAAAGATAAAAAGATTACCAAGGAATTGAGAATGACAATCAGCAGTCTTCAAACGCTGATTAAGAAGTGGAAAATGAGGGATTCTTTTGAAACCAAACCACAGTCAGGTAGACCAGCAAAGATTTCAGCCACAACTGCCAGGAAAATTGTTCGAGATGCAAAGAAAAATACACAAATAACTTCAGCTGAAATACAGGACTCTCTGAAAAATTGAGGTGTGGCTGTTTCAAGATGCACAACAAAGAGGTACTTGAAAAAAAATGGGCTGCATGGTCGAGTCGCCAGAGAAAGCCATTTCTGCGCAAATGTCACAAAGTACCCCGCTTACATCACGCCAGACAGCACAGAGACAAGCCTCAAAACTTCTGGAAGTAAGTCTTTTGGAGTGATGGCTTTCTTCTGGCGACTCGACCATGCAGCCCATTTTTTCTTCAAGAGCCTCCTTATTGAGCATCTTGAAACAGCCACACTACAATTTTTCAGAGAGTTCTATATTCCAGCTGAAGTCATTTGTGGATTTTTCTTTCCATCTTGAACAATTTTCCAGGCAGTTGTGGCTGAAATCTTTGCTGGTCTACCTGACCATGGTTTGGTTTCAAAAGAATCCCTCATTTTCCACTTCTTAATCAGCGTTTCAACACTGCTGATTGGCATTCTCAAGTCCTTGGATATCTTTTTATATGCATTTCCTGTTTTATGCAGATCCTCGGACAATTATTTTGCCTTCCCCATGACTCAGAATCCAGAAATCCACAACTGCCAGGAAAATTGTTCGAAATGCAAAGAAAAATCCACAAATAACTTCAGCTGAAATACAAAGTATCCCGCTAACATTACGCCAAACAGCACAGAGACAACCCTTAAAACTTCTGGCACAAATTTATTTGGAGTGGTGGCTTTCTTCTGGCGACTCGGCCATGTAGCCCATTTTTTCTCTCAAAATCCCTAATTTTCCACTTCTTAATCAACGTTTGAACACCGCTGAAAGATAAAAAGATATCCAAGGAATAGAGAATGACAATCAGCAGTGTTCAAACGCTGATTAAGAAGTGGAAAATGAGGGATTCTTTTGAAACCAAACCACAGTCAGGTAGACCAGCAAAGATTTCAGCCACAACTGCCAGGAAAATTGTTCGAGATGCAAAGAAAAATACACAAATAACTTCAGCTGATATACAGGACTCTCTGAAAAATTGAGGTGTGGCTGTTTCAAGATGCACAACAAAGAGGTACTTGAAAAAAAATGGGCTGCATGGTCGAGTCGCCAGAGAAAGCCATTTCTGCGCAAATGTCACAAAGTCCCCCGCTTACATTACGCCAAACAGCACAGAGGCAAGCCTCAAAACTTCTGGAACTAAGTCATTTGGAGTGATGGCTTTCTTCTGGCAACTCGACCATGCGGCCCATTTTTTCTTCAAGTGCCTCCTTATTGAGCATCTTGAAACAGCCACACTACATTTTTTCAGAGAGTCCTGTATTTTAGTTGAAGTTATTTGTGGATTTGTCTTTGTATCTCAAACAATTTTCCTGGCAGTTGTGGCTGAAATCTTTGCTGGTCTACCTGACCATGGTTTGGTTTCAAAACAATCCCTCATTTTCCACTTCTTAATCAGCCTTTCAACACTGCTGATTGGCATTCTCAAGTCTTTGGATATCTTTTTATATGCATTTCCTGTTTTATGCAGATCCTCGGACAATTATTTTGCCTTCCCCATGACTCAGAATCCAGAAATCCACAACTGCCAGGAAAATTGTTCGAGATGCAAAGAAAAATCCACAAATAACTTCAGCTGAAATACAAAGTATCCCTCTTAAATTACGCCAAACAGCACAGAGACAACCCTTAAAACTTCTGGCACAAATTTATTTGGAGTGGTGGCTTTCTTCTGGCGACTCGACCATGTAGCCCATTTTTTCTCTCAAAATCCCTAATTTTCCACTCCTTAATCAACGTTTGAACACCGCTGAAAGATAAAAAGATATCCAAGGAATTGAGAATGACAATCAGCAGTGTTCAAACGCTGATCAAGAAGTGGAAAATTAGGGATTCTTTTGAAACCAAACCACAGTCTGAAAGACCAGCAAAGATTTCAGCCACAACTGCCAGGAAAATTGTTCGAGATGCAAAGAAAAATACACAAATAACTTCAGCTGAAATACAGGACTCTCTGAAAAATTGAGGTGTGGCTGTTACAAGATGCACAATAAATAGGCACTTGAAGAAAAATGGGCTGCATGGTCGAGTCGCCAGAAGAAAGCCATTTCTGCGCAAATGTCACAAAGTATCCCGCTAACATTACGCCAGACAGCACAGAGACAATCCTCAAAACTTCTGGAAGTAAGTCATTTGGAGTGATGGCTTTCTTCTGGCGACTCGACCATGCAGCCCATTTTTTTCTTCAAGTGCCTCCTTATTGAGCATCTTGAAACAGCCAAACTACACAATTTTCAGAGAGTCCTGTATTTTAGTTGAAGTTATTTGTGGATTTTTCTTTGTATGTGGAACAATTTTCCTGGCAGTTGTGGCTGAAATCTTTGCTGGTCTACCTGAATCCCTCATTTTCCACTTCTTAATCAGCGTTTGAACACCGCTGATTGGCATTATCAATTCCTAGGATATCTTTTTATACCCCTTTCCTGTTTTTTGCGGATCCTTTACACTTATTTTGCCGTCCCCATGACTCAGAATCCAGAAACATCTGTGCAGCACCGGATGAAAGATGCAATGGTCCGTCAGAAGGCCAGAAATTCACTGACCTTTTCCTTTAAACACATTAATTACAAACAAACAGGTCACGGGTGAGGACTGGAACCTTGATTTGCCTTTCAAACCTGTTTGTGTCAAGTTTTGTACATGTTATAAGATCCAAATCACTGGGGTATGTCAACTTTTAATCAGGGTCATTTGGGTACTTTCTTTTGTCATTTTGATTTAAAGAGTAAACACAGTTGTTTGCCATTAAGTAGCTTCACAGAACCATTAAAGTCCTACTGAAAGCCACTACTAGCGACCACGCAGTCTGATAGTTTATATATCAATGATGAAATATTAACATTGCAACACATGCCAATACGGCCGCTTTAGTTTACTAAATTGCAATTTTATAAATTTCGCGCGGAAGTATCATGCTAAAATGTCGCGGTATGATGACGCGTGCGCGTGACGTCACGCAAGTTGTTTCTTTTCATCGCATAATTCCACAGTATTGTGGAAATCTGTGTTGCTGAATCTTTTGCAATTTGTTCAATTAATAATGGAGACGTCAAAGAAGAAAGCTGTAGGTGGGAAGCGGTGTATTGCGGCCGCTTTTAGCCACACAAACAGCCGGTGTTTCCTTGTTTACATTCCCGAAAGATGACCGTGAAGTGAAGTGAATTATATTTATATAGCGCTTTTTCTCTAGTGACTCAAAGCGCTTTACATAGTGAAACCCAATATCTAAGTCACATTCAAACCAGTGTGGGTGGCACTGGGAGCAGGTGGGTAAAGTGTCTTGCCCAAGGACACAACGGCAGTGACTAGGATGGCGGAAGCGGGAATCGAACCTGCAACCCTCAAGTTGCTGGCACGGCCGCTCTACCAACCGAGCTAAACCGCCCCGTGAAGCTTTACTATGGAACAGAGCAGTCAAGCGAATATGGTTCCCTACCACACATCAACCGGCAGGTTTCGGTGAGAAAATGGTGGTAATAAGTCGGCCCCTTACCGTAGACATGAGCGGAGAGCTTGCGTCGCTCCTCGTCCACCTGTCAACGAGGCAGCTGCGGACTCTCTTGCCCCCTCCACCGGCCGACCCCGACTGTCGGATGCTTCCACCTTGGAGGAGGGGGAAAAAAATAAAATCTCACCCCGGCCCCACTGGCTGCCTACGTTTCGTCGAGAAACATGGCTTCCCTTGGCGACACTGGCGGTCACCACACCCGGTGTGGCGCAGTGGGAGAGTGGCCGTGCGCAACCCGAGGGTCCATGGTTCAAATCCCACCTAGTACCAACCTCGTCGCGTCCGTTGTGTCCTGAGCAAGACACTTCACCCTTGCTCCTGATGGGTGCTGGTTAGCGCCTTGCATGGCAGCTCCCTCCATCAGTGTGTGAATGTGGAAGTAGTGTCAAAGCGCTTTGAGTACCTTGAAGGTAGAAAAGCGCTATACAGGTACAACCCATTTATCATTTACCCCTCCAACTTTCAAGTTGTACAGGTACGACAATGTAATCTCACTAAAACACTAGTAACACAATAAGCAGATAAGGGATTTTCCAGAATTATCCTAGTAAATGTGTCTAATAACATCTGAATCGCTCCCACTGCCCTCGTCTTTTTTTTTTTTTTTTTTTAGTCCTTCACTCTCACTTTCCTCATCCACGAATCTTTCATCCTCGCTCAAATTAATGGGGAAATCGTCGCTTTCTCGGTCCGAATCGCTCTTGCTGCTGGTGGCCATGATTGTAAACAATGTTCGGATGTGAGGAGCTCCACAATTTGTGACGTCACGCGCACATCGTCTGCTACTTCCGGTACAGGCAAGGCTTTTTTATTAGCGACCAAAAGTTGCGAACTTTATCATCGATGTTCTCTACTAAATCCTTTCAGCAAAAATATGGCAATATGGTGAAATGATGAAGTATGACACATAGAATGGAGCTGCTATCCCCGTTTAAATAAGAACATCTCATTTCTCACACTTTTTCTGCAGGCGAGCTACTTTTCAATTGACCAACTCGAGGGGATCTACCTCATTTATATATATCATTTATATTTATTTATTTATGAAAGAGACATTTTTGTAAACAAGTTAAATGTGTTTAATGATAATACAAGCATGTGTAACACATATAGATGTCTTTCTTTCACAAAGACAAGAATACAAGTTGGTGTATTACCTGATTCTGATGACTTGCATTGATTGGAATCAGACAGTAATGATGATAACGCCCACATTTTCAAATGGAGGAGAAAAAAAGTTGTCCTTTCTGTACAATACCACATGAAAGTGGTTGGTTTTTGGCATCTAATTCATCCAGCTTCCATACACTTTACAAGAAAAACATTGGCGGCAAATTCCGTAGCTTGCTTGATTGACATTCACGGCACCCGAGGGTCTTGTGAGATGACGCTGGCTGCTGCCAGTTCATTATTATGAAAAAATGACAGAGAGGAAGGCGAGAAACACTTTTTATTTCAACAGACTTCCGCGCCGTCCCTTCCGTCAAAACTCTAAAGGCCGACTGCACATTTCCTATCTTCACAATAAAAGCCCTGCTTCATGCTGCCTGCGCTAACAAAATAAGAGTCTCGGAAAGCTGGCGTGCACAAGTGATGTGCACGCCAGCTTTCTGAGGGATCGCTTGTGCACGCCAGTTTTCCGAGACTCTGTATTTAGTTAGCGCAGGCAGCATGAAGCAGGGCTTTTATTGTGAAGATAGGAAATGTGCAGTCGGCCTTTAGAGTTTTGACGGAAGGTACGGCGCGAGAGTCTGTTGAAATAAAAAGTGTTTCTCGCCTTCCCCTCGGTCATATTTTCATAATAATGATCTTGCAGCAGCCAGCGTCATCTCACAAGACCCTCCGGTACCGTGAATGTCATTTAAGTGACGTCTTGGTGAAGATTGATGATCACTCATTTTTAGGTTTATTTTTTTTAAAAGCCTGGCTGGAGATGGACTGACACACCCCCCGCGGTCGACTGGTAGCTCGCCATCGACGTAATGGGCACCCCTGCTGTAGGCCTTTAAGCATGAGTGGAAGAATCAATCAATCAATCAATGTTTATTTATATAGACCCAAATCACAAATGTCTCAAAGGACTGCACAAATCATTACGACTACAACATCCTCGGAAGAACCCACAAAAGGGCAAGGAAAACTCACACCCAGTGGGCAGGGAGAATTCACATCCAGTGGGACGCCAGTGACAATGCTGACTATGAGAAACCTTGGAGAGGACCTCAGATGTGGGCAACCCCCCCCCCCCCCTCTAGGGGACCGAAAGCAATGGATGTCGAGCGGGTCTAACATGATACTGTGAAAGTTCAATCCATAGTGGCTCCAAGACAGCAGTGAGAGTCCCGTCCACAGGAAACCATCTCAAGCGGATCAGCAGCGTAGAGATGTCCCCATCCTGGGTCCCGACGAGCGGTCCATCCTGGGTCTCGACTCTGGACAGTCAGTACTTCACCCATGGTCATCGGACCGGACCCCCTCCACAAGGGAGGGAGTCCGGTCCGAAAGGTTGTTGTGTAATTATTCATATTCTCTGAAGAATGTCCAAGAAATCATCAATTCTCCCAGGTTATGTAAAGTTATGAGCACAACTGTAATTGATTGATTGATTGATTGATTGATTGATTGATTGATAGTTGGCGGTGCTGTTTTTCCACATTTAACCAACGTGCGCCCGCCAGCGCCTTAAAAGACATCCGACTTCCTACCGCGGCTGTTAGTTTACTTTCCGCAGATTAGTGCAAATGAAGACAAATATTTGGGAAGCGTCAGCGCTGGGAAATGGACGGCCGCACTAAACCTGCAGAGTTCGAGAGACAAATGAGCGTTCCCGGCGGTTTCTCGACGGCGCCAACGTCGATGGCTGGCACTCGCCGCCGCTGGTCCCGCTCCAGAGGCGTTACGCAAGACGCTCGAGCTCTCACTCGCCGCCTTCTTCTCATCCAGCCAGGGTTGGCACGGTGGCGCTCGTCAGGAAGGACTTGGCCAGAACGACGAAAGATGTTCTCTTGGGCGAGAGAGAGAGAGAGAGAGAGAGAGCGGGGGTGACACGGCGAGTGGCGTTTGAGATGAAATCCTCCCAGGAGGAATCCTACAGCCCGATAAGAATTTCCAAGCACGATAAGGCTTTTAATTATACGAGGTGTATAACGAGCGCTGTCGGCCGTAGAAATTTCAATTTGACAGTTCTGACTTCAGTCAACGTAAAAGGGTTGTGTTTTAATACCGGCGCCAAAATGTGTTTTGATGCTTTTCCCCTACTTTTCAAAAGAAAAGGACGCCAACAAAAAAAGAAACGTTGATTATTGGCTGGATGAGCATGTATCGGACACCGCGGTCTCCTTGGACGCTCATTTATGCCGACTGGACGCTGGCCGAGACTTAGTATTCAGTCGGCTCTCTCGGTTGCTTTGTTGGGTCCGCTCCTGTTTGATAAATGATGAATGGGTTGTACTTGTATAGCACTTTTCTACCTTCAAGCACTTTGACACTACTTCCACATTCACACACACATTCACACACTGATGGGGGGAGCTGCCATGCAAGGCGCTAACCAGCACCCATCAGGAGCAAGGGTGAAGTGTCTTGCTCAGGACAGAACGGACGTGACGAGGTTGGTACTAGGTGAGGGTTTGGACCAGGGACCCTCGGGTTGCACACGGCCACTCTCCCTCTGCGCCACGCCGTCCCTGATTGTTTCCGGGCATGCCCCCCCACCCACCCCAGTAGTCGATGGCGTGGAACACCGCAGAGGCCACCGCGGTGAACAAACCCCGTTTCCATATGAGTTGGGAAATGGTGTTAGATGTAAATATAAACAGAATACAATGATTTGCAAATCCTTTTCAAGCCATATTCAGTTGAATATGCTACAAAGACAACATATTTGATGTTCAAACTGGAAAACATTGTTATTTTTTTGCCAATTTTAGCAAAAAACGTGTTCCAAAAAAGCCGGCACACGTGGCAAAAAAGACCGAAAAAGTTAAGTATTCATTAGTCCCCTTTTTTTTTACAAACCCCGTTTCCATATGAGTTGGGAAATGGTGTTAGATGTAAATATAAACAGAATACAATGATTTGCAAATCCTTTTCAAGCCATATTCAGTTGAATATGCTACAAAGACAACATATTTCATGTTCAAACTGGAAAACATTGTTATTTTTGCCAATTTTAGCAAAAAAAAAAACGTGTTCCAAAAAAGCTGGCACACGTGGCAAAAAAGACCGAAAAAGTTAAGTATTCATTAGTCCCTTTTTTTTTTTTACAAACCCTGTTTCCATATGAGTTGGGAAATGGTGTTAGATGTAAATATAAACAGAATACAATGATTTGCAAATCCTTTTCAAGCCATATTCAGTTGAATATGCTACAAAGACAACATATTTGATGTTCAAACCTGGAAAACATTGTTATTTTTTGCCAATTTTAGCAAAAAACGTGTTCCAAAAAAGCCGGCACACGTGGCAAAAAAGACCGAAAAAGTTAAGTATTCATTAGTCCCTTTTTTTTTACAAACCCCGTTTCCATATGAGTTGGGAAATGGTGTTAGATGTAAATATAAACAGAATACAATGATTTGCAAATCCTTTTCAAGCCATATTCAGTTGAATATGCTACAAAGACAACATATTTCATGTTCAAACTGGAAAACATTGTTATTTTTTGCCAATTTTAGCAAAAACGTGTTCCAAAAAAGCCGGCACACGTGGCAAAAAAGACCGAAAAAGTTAAGTATTCATTAGTCCCTTTTTTTTTTACAAAACCCTGTTTCCATATGAGTTGGGAAATGGTGTTAGATGTAAATATAAACAGAATACAATGATTTGCAAATCCTTTTCAAGCCATATTCAGTTGAATATGCTACAAAGACAACATATTTCATGTTCAAACTGGAAAACATTGTTATTTTTTGCCAATTTTAGCAAAAAACGTGTTCCAAAAAAGCCGGCACACGTGGCAAAAAAGACCGAAAAAGTTAAGTATTCATTAGTCCCTTTTTTTTTTACAAACCCTGTTTCCATATGAGTTGGGAAATGGTGTTAGATGTAAATATAAACAGAATACAATGATTTGCAAATCCTTTTCAAGCCATATTCAGTTGAATATGCTACAAAGACAACATATTTCATGTTCAAACTCATAAACTTTATTTTTTTTTGTGCAAATAATCATTAACTTTAGAATTTGATGCCAGCAACACGTGACAAAGAAGTTGGGAAAGCTGGCAATAAATCCTGATAAAGTTGAGGAATGCTCATCAAACACTTATTGTGAACATCCCACAGGTGTGCAGGCTAATTGGGAACAGGTGGGTGCCATGATTGGCTATAAAAACAGCTTCCCAAAAAATGCTCAGTCTTTCACAAGAAAGGATGGGGCGAGGTACACCCCTTTGTCCACAACTGTGTGAGCAAATAGTCAAACAGTTTAAGAACAACCTTTCTCAAAGTGACATTGCAAGAAATTGAGGGATTTCAACATCTACGCTCCATAATATCATCAAAAGGTTCAGAGAATCTGGAGAAATCACTCCACGTAAGCGGCATGGCCAGAAACCAACATTGAATGACCATGACCTTCCATCCCTCAAAAAACCCACATCAATCTCTAAAAGGATATCACCACATGAGCTCAGGAACACTTCAGAAAACCACTGTCACTAAATACAGTTTGTCGCTACATCTGTAAGTGCAAGTTAAAGCTCTACTATGCAAAGCAAACGCCATTTATCAACAACATCCAGAAACGCCGCCGGCTTCTCTGGGCCCGAGATCATCTAAGATGGACTGATGCAAAGTGGAAAAGTGTTCTGTGGTCTGACGTGAATCTAACATAATAGTGTGAGAGTCCAGTGTATAGTGGATCTAGCATAATATTGTGAGAGTCCAGTCCATTCTGGATCTAACATAATAGTGTGGGAGTCCAGTGTATAGTGGATCTAACATAATAGTGTGGGAGTCC
>NC_084614.1:82592826-82692826 GCF_033978795.1 Nerophis ophidion | reverse complement strand
ACTTGTGTGTGATAACGTGCAAAACAAGCAGTTCTGCAGCGTGTTTACTTGTGTGCGATAACATGTGCGATACAAGCAGTCCTGCAGCTTCTTTACCTGTGTGCGATATCATGTGCGATACAAGCAGTCCTGCAGCTTCTTTACCTGTGTGCGATATCATGTGCGATACAAGCAGTCCTGCAGCGTGTTTACTTGTGTGTGATATCATGTGCGATACAAGCAGTCCTGCAGCGTGTTTACTTGTGTGTGATATCATGTGCGATACAAGCAGTTCTGCAGCGTGTTTACTTGTGTGCGATAACATGTGCGATACAAGCAGTCCTGCAGCTTCTTTACCTGTGTGCGATATCATGTGCGATACAAGCAGTCCTGCAGCTTCTTTACATGTGTGCGATATCATGTGCGATACAAGCAGTCCTGTGGCGTGTTTACTTGTGTGCGATATCATGTGCGATACAAGCAGTCCTGCGGCGTGTTTACTTGTGTGTGATACCATGTGCGATACAAGCAGTCCTGCAGCGTGTTCATTTGAGTGTGATATCATGTGCGATACAAGCAGCGTGTGTACTTGTGTGTGATAACGTGCAAAACAAGCAATTCTGCACAGTGTTTACTCGTGTGCGATATCATGTGCGATACAAGCAGGGCCTACCTTCTCTGCATTGTGTGGTCACGCTGGGGTTTCCTGCTTTTAAGCGGCCATCTTGAGACGGCAGCAGCGCAGCAGCATCAGCGCAGCGGTACTTTGAAGGCTCGTAAAAGCAAAACCGGAGCAGTTAGAAAAACTCTTTCGTCAACTTTTAATCAGAAGGGTTCAATCTCTCTCCTGTGCGAGTTTGAAGCCGACACAACAAACGCGCTCAGAGGAGATAATGTTAGGAAAAAAGGTGACTTTTTTTTTTTTTTTTTACAAAACTTTTGTTTTGAAGGGGTAATCGCCAACTTCCTGTTGATTTTTGCTGAAGGATGTCAATGAATGAAATGTAGGTCTAAGTGCGACCTACATGGTGGATTTTGTTTCAGGTCTATACGACATTCCTACCGGAAGTTACAAGCAGTTTTGTCTGTGTTTTCTTCCCAAGAGCAGTTTCGTCTGTGTTTTATTCCTAGGTGGCGCTAGAGTGCAATTTTGAGTTTTGGGGTTTCATTTTTTTATTAGATCGCAATTTTCACCAGTCCTGATGTGTGTGTCCAGTTTGGTGAGTTTTGAAGCATTTTAAGGGGGTCAAATTACAGATCAAAGAGGCAAAAATTACATTTTTTTAGAAAACTTTTGTTTTGAAGGGGTTTTTGCCAACTTTCTGTTGACTTTTGCTGAAGGATGTCAATGAATGAAATGTAGGTTTAAGTGAGACCTACATAGAGGTTTTTGTTTCATGTCTCTACGACATTCCTAACGGAAGTTACAAGCAGTTTTGTCTGTGTTTTCTTCCCAAGAGCAGTTTTGTCTGTGTTTTATTCCTAGGTGGCGCTAGAGTGCAATTTTGAGTTTTGGGGTTTCATTTTTTTATTAGATTGCAATTTTCGGCAGTCCTGATGTGTGTGTTAAATTTGGTGAGTTTAGAAGCATTTTAAGGGGGTCAAATTACAGCTCAAAGAGGCAAAAATTACATTTTTTAAGAAACTTTTGTTTTGAAGGAGTTTTTGCCAACTTCCTGTTGATTTTTGCTGAAGGAAGTCAGTCTATGAAATCTAGGTCTAAGTCAGACCTACATGGAGGTTTTTGTTTCATGTCTCTACGACATTCCTAACGGAAGTTACAAGCAGTTCTGTCTGTGTTTTTTCTTAGGAGGCGCCAGAGCGCAATTTGGAGTTTTGGGGTTTGGTTTTTTATTAGATGGCAATTTTCGCCAGTCCTGATGTGTTTGTTAAATTTGGTGAGTTTTGAAGCATTTTAAGGGGGTCAAATTACAGCTCAAAGAGGCCTAAATGAAATTTTTCAGAAACATTTTTGTTTTGAAGGGGTTTTTGACTACTTCCTGTTGATTTTTGCTGAAGGAGGTCAGTGTATGAAATCTAGGTCTAAGTGAGACCTACATAGATGTTTTTGTTTCATGTCTTTACGACATTCCTAACGGAAGTTACAAGCAGTTTTGTTTCTGTTTCCTCCTAGGGGGCGCTAGAGTGCAATTTTGAGTTTTGGGGTTTGTTTTTTCTTTAGATGGCAATTTTCACCAGACTTGATGTCTGTGTAGAATTTGGTGAGTTTTGAAGCATGTTAAGGGGGTCAAATTACAGCTCAAAGAGGCGGCGGAATAATCAAGAATAATAAAACCTTAGAAAGACAATAGGATTTCGGTCCCTATTGAGTGCATTCATTAGGGATTGATTGCGATGCTTTTATTTTGAAATGTAGTTTGTGCTAAACAGGAAAGCTATAGCGCGAACGTTGTTGCAATTAGACAGTAGTTACCGCAGTTGTTTTTGTGGTGAAATGATGACACTTCTGTACAACACATGTCGACGCAAACTGACCCAGTTGTGTTCTTTTCCGCTGAAAGGAAAGGTGACGCACAGTCGGCGGGTTCAGAGACCAGGACTGAGTCACAATAACTTTACCAAATGGAAAAAGAATTGATTCACCCCGGGAAAAAATAAAAAGGTCCTGATTAAACTTTCGGACGGGGCAAGAGCTGTGAAGTGGAACACTCTTGGGGGTTGTACACAAAATTTGGAGGAAAAACTCCAAAACTTTTAAGTACCAATCACATGAGACTTTGTCTGTCTGCCACACTCCCCCCAAAAGAAAGAGTACACAAGGGCTGTTTACACAAGCAGAATGTAGACAGAACTTTCCTCCAGAAGGTGTTCTCTTTGTCCAGATGAAACTAAAACGGAGCTGCTTGGCCACAAAACTCAGCAATATGTTTGGAGGAGAAAAGGAGAGGCCTTTAATCCCAGGAACACTAATCCTACCGTCAAGCATGGTGGTGGTAGTATTATGCTCAAGGCCTGTTTTGCTGGTACTTTAAATGGCACAATGAAAAAAAAGGATTAGCTCCAAATTGTTCAGGACAAGCTAAAACCATCAGCCCGGGTGTTGGGTCTTGGGCACAGTTGGGTGTTCCAACAGGACAATGACCCCAAACACACCTCAAAAGTGGTAAAAGAATGGCTAAATCAGGCTGCAATTAAGGTTTTAGAATGGCCTTCTCAAAGTCCTGACTTAAATGTATGGACAATGCTGAAGAAACAAGTCCATGTCAGAAAACCAACACATTTAGCTGAACTGCACCAATTTTGTCAAGAGGAGTGGTTTGTGTGCGAATGAATATATAGTCTATCTGTGTTGGCCCTGCGATGAGGTGGCGACTTGTCCAGGGTGTACCCCGCCTTCCGCCCGATTGTAGCTGAGATAGGCGCCAGCGCCCCCCGCGACCCCAAAAGGGAATAAGCGGTAGAAAATGGATGGATGGATGGATGGATGGATATATATGCATACATATATACGTATATGTACACATGTATACATACATACATACATACATATATATGAATATATATACAATATACATACATATATAAATACATATACACACAAATAAATACATACATATACATATATATACATACATATATATACACACACATGTATACATACATATACACACATATATACATACATATAGATACATACGTATACATAAATACATGTATACGTATACATACATGTATACGTATACATACATGTATACGTATACATACATGTATACGTATACATACATGTATACATACATGTATACATATACACATATACATACATGTATACATATACACATATACATACATGTATACATATACACATATACATACATGTATACATATACACATATACATACATGTATACATATACACATATACATACATGTATACATATACACATATACATACATGTATACATATACACATATACATACATGTATACATATACACATATACATACATGTATACATATACAGGTATATACATACATATATACATATGTATACATACATGTATACATACGTATACATACATGTATACATACGTATACATACATGTATACATATATATACATACATATACACTTACATAGATAGATAGATACATATATATACGTATATATACACCTATATACATACATACATGCATATATATACGTTCTGTATATAATTATATACATATATGTATGTATGTGTATATATACGTATGTATATATACATATACGTACGTACATACATACATACACACACACACATATATACACACATATATATATACACATATATATACATATATACATATATATATATACATATATATATACATACATATATACATATATATATACATATATATATATATATATATATATATATATATATTTATACACACACAGCATATATGTGGTTACTTTACATTCAGTTGGCTTCCAGCAGTAAGACTCAACATAATGTACATCCAACATCTGCAACATAAAATGAACAAGGAAATAAAACCACTTCATTAGCGCCTCTTTACAACGTCCTCAAAGCGACCGCCTTCTACACAGCCAGTAAAATACACACCAATATATTTGCCAAAACAATAAACAACTATCCTTAAAAGCTACGTTATAATGGCCGAGTACAAAAGCAAAATGATGGGACTGAGAGTAGGAATTATAATAACATTAACTGAGAGTAGGAATTATAATAACATTAAATAACATAACTCTGATATCGGATAAAATGTAAACAACAACAGTCCAATGAGGCGGGAGTTAGTGTGAGTAAATCAAGCGCTCCTTTTCTATCGTAAACTTCCTTCAGGAAAAAAAATGCAGCGTTGACCATGCACGATTTCTTGACTGTTTAAGAGCAGTACAAACATTTAAATCCCGGGTCATTTTATATCCCGGTAATGATATATTTGGCTCTTTACCGTGTACTACCAGCACTAACACCTCACCAAAGTGAGGTGTTAGTGCTGGTAGTACACGTTCTAATACTGAGAATGCTAGTTTGTCCTGGAACTCACCACAGTTGTGTGGACTGTCACACAACACTTGGTTTACACGACAACTTTCTCCGACCATGCCACTGAAAGACGTCTTTTACGCCACTCCTTCTTTGTCTATCCATTGAAACTTTTATTAGTAGATTGCACACTACAGTACATATTCTGTACAATTGAACACTAAATGGTAACACCCCAATAAGTTTTTAAAATCATCTCATTTTGTCCACCAAAACTTTTATGCTGTGCATGAATGCACAAAGGTGATTTTGCACTTTTGCTTCGTGCATTCATGGCCCGCTCTTTTGCAGAGGCCGTGCGGAAACTAAGTTTGCGTATTTAAAAGTCGCGGCACTCCAGATTTGATACATTTTTATGAGTGACACTCAAACGAGTAATTAACAGAATATTAATCAAATATGTTTTTTCAATTTGTTTAAATCGGGGTCTCATTTTGTCCACCAAGACTTTTATGCTGTGCGTGAATGCACAAAGGTGAATTTGCACGTTTGCTTCGTGCATTCATGTACGCTCTTTTCCAGAGGCCGTGTGGAAACTAAGTTTGCGTATTTAAAAGTCCCGGCACTCCAGATTTGATACATTTTTCTGAGTGACACTCAAACGAGTAATTAAAAAAAAAAAATCAAATATGTTTTTTCAATTTGTTTAAATCGGGGTCTGATTTTGTCCACCAAAACTTTTATACTGTGCGTGAATGCACGAAGGTGAATTTGCACGTTTGCTTCGTGCATTCGTGGCCCGCTCTTTTGCAGAGGCCGTGCGGAAACTAAGTTTGCGTATTTAAAGTTCCCGGCACTACAGATTTGATACATTTTTTCTGAGTGACACTCAAACGAGTAATCAACAGAATATTAATCAAATATTTTTTTCAACTTTTTTAAGTCGGGGTTTCATTTTGTCTACCAAAACTTGTATGCTGTGCGTGAATGCACGAAGGTGATTTTGCACGTTTGCTTCGTGCGTTCCTAGCCCGCTCTTTTGCAGAGGCCGTGCGGAAAATAAGTTTGCATATTTAAAGTTCCCGGCACTACAGATTTGATCAATTTTTCTGAGTGACACTCAAACGAGTAATTAACAGAAAATTAATAAAATATTTTTTTCAACTTGTTTAAGTCGGGGTTTCATTTTGTCTACCAAAACTTTTATGCTGTGCATAAAGAGCACAAAGGTGAATTTGCACGTTTGCTTTGTGCATTCATGGCCCGCTCTTTTGCAGAGGCCGTGCGGAAACTAAGTTTGCGTATTTAAAGTTCCCGGCACTCCAGATTTTATAAATTTTTCTGAGTGACACTCAAACAAGTAAATAACGGAATATTAATGAAATATTTTTTTCAACTTGCTTAAGTCGGGGTCTCATTTTGTCCACCAAGACTTTTATGTTGTGCGTGAATCCACGAAGGAGAGTTTGCACTTTTGCTTCGTGCGTTCATGGCCTGCTCTTTTGCAGAGGCCGTGCGGAAACTAAGTTTGCGTATTTAAAGTTCCCGGCACTCCAGATTTGATCAATTTTTCTGAGTGACACTCAAACGAGTAATTAACAGAAAATTCATCAAATATTTTTGTCAATTTGTTTAAGTCTGGGTCTGATTTTGTCCACCAAAACTTGTATGCTGTGCGTGAATGCACGAAGGTGAATTTGCACTTTTGCTTCGTGCGTTCATGGCCCGCTCTTTTGCAGAGGCCGTGCGGAAACTAAGTTTGCGTATTTTAAGACACTTACAACATGTGTTGCCTTCATTATAACAACTACAAATTATTTTTGATAGTAGGCTAATATAGCGAATATAGACACATCTTGTATTTTCTTCATTAAAACACTTATATAATACTTTTAAAGTAATTTTGATCGTAAGCTAATATAGACACTTACATCATGTGTTGCCTTCATTATAACACTTATATAAGACTTTTAAAGTCATTTTGATAGTAGGTTAATATAGACACTTACATCATGTGTTGTCTTCATTAAAACACTTACATAAGACTTTTAAAGTCATTTTGATAGTAGGCTAATATAGACACTTACATCATGTGTTGTCTTCATTAAAACACTTACATAAGACTTTTAAAGTCATTTTGATAGTAGGCTAATATAGACACTTACATCATGTGTTGTCTTCATTAAAACACTTACATAAGACTTTTAAAGTCATTTTGATAGTAGGCTAATATAGACACTTACATCATGTGTTGTCTTCATTATAACACTTATATAAGACTTTTAAAGTCATTTTGATAGTAGGCTAATATAGACACTTACATCATGTGTTGTCTTCATTATAACACTTATATAAGACAAAGTCATTTTGATAGTAGGCTAATATAGACACTTACATCATGTGTTGCCTTCATTATAACACTTATATAAGACTTTTAAAGTCATTTTGATAGTAGGCTAATATAGACACTTACATCATGTGTTGTCTTCATTATAACACTTATATAATACTTTTAAAGTCATTTTGATAGTAGGCTAATATAAGACTTTTAAAGTCATTTTGATAGTAGGCTAATATAAGACTTTTAAAGTCATTTTGATAGTAGGCTAATATAAGACTTTTAAAGTCATTTTGATAGTAGGCTAATATAGATACTTACATCATGTGTTGTCTTCATTATAACACTTATATAAGACTTTTAAATTCATTTTGATAGTAGGCTAATATAAGACTTTTAAAGTCATTTTGATAGTAGGCTAATATAAGACTTTTAAAGTCATTTTGATAGTAGGCTAATATAAGACTTTTAAAGTCATTTTGATAGTAGGCTAATATAGATACTTACATCATGTGTTGTCTTCTTTATAACACTTATATAAGACTTTTAAAGTCATTTTGATAGTAGGCTAAGATAGTAGGCTAATATAGATACATCATGTGTTGTCTTCTTTATAACACTTATATAAGACTTTTAAAGTCATTTTGATAGTAGGCTAATATAGACACTTACATCATGTGTTGTCTTCATTATAACACTTATATAAGACTTTTAAAGTCGTTTTGATAGTAGGCTAATATAGACACTTACATCATGTGTTGTCTTCATTATAACACTTATGTAAGACTTTCAAAGTTATTTTGATAGTAGGCTAATATAGACACTTACATCATGTGTTGTCTTCATTATAACACTTATATAAGACTTTTAAAGTCATTTTGAGAGTAGGCTAATATAGACACTTACATCATATGTTGTCTTCATTATAACACTTATATAAGACTTTTAAAGTCATTTTGATAGTAGGCTAATATAGACACTTACATCATGTGTTGTCTTCATTATAACACTTATATAAGACTTTTAAAGTCATTTTGATAGTAGGCTAATATAGACACTTACATCATGTGTTGTCTTCATTATAACACTTATATAAGACTTTTAAAGTCATTTTGATAGTAGGCTAATATAGACACTTACATCATATGTTGTCTTCATTATAACACTTATATAAGACTTTTAAAGTCATTTTGATAGTAGGCTAATATAGACACTTACATCATGTGTTGTCTTCATTATAACACTTATATAAGACTTTTAAAGTCATTTTGATAGTAGGCTAATATAGACACTTACATCATATGTTGTCTTCATTATAACACTTATATAAGACTTTTAAAGTCATTTTGATAGTAGGCTAATATAGACACTTACATCATGTGTTGTCTTCATTATAACACTTATATAAGACTTTTAAAGTCATTTTGATAGTAGGCTAATATAGACACTTACATCATATGTTGTCTTCATTATAACACTTATATAAGACTTTTAAAGTCATTTTGATAGTAGGCTAATATAGACACTTACATCATGTGTTGTCTTCATTATAACACTTATATAAGACTTTTAAAGTCATTTTGATAGTAGGCTAATATAGACACTTACATCATGTGTTGTCTTCATTATAACACTTATATAAGACTTTTAAAGTCATTTTGATAGTAGGCTAATATAGACACTTACATTTTGTGTTGTCTTCATTATAACACTTATATAAGACTTTTAAAGTCATTTTGATAGTAGGCTAATATAGACACTTACATCATGTGTTGTCTTCATTATAACACTTATATAAGACTTTTAAAGTCATTTTGATAGTAGGCTAATATAGACACTTACACCATGTGTTGTCTTCATTATAACACTTATATAAGACTTTTAATTTGTTTTTGTATTTTTGATCCAATATGGCTCTTTCGACCTGTTGTCCAGGTGTCTACATAAACATAGTAAATGGTGCTGAACATGCACACCTGGCCAGAGAGACTGAAATGACGACACGGAGCGCTGACGACCTCATTAGTCGTTTGCCAATATTTGAAAATGTCAACCATTACTTTGCTCTAATCCAGTTCTACTTAATAAGATTCCGCCCAGCTCAGCACTTCCTGGATCAACACTTTTCTAATTAAAAGTGAAACTTGTTGCCAGCAATTAGCGGCGCACCGCCGGGCGGGCGGGCGGATCGATGCGTTTACTTTACCCCCCACCACGCCCCCCCCACTTAACTGTATTTTCCGGCTGAGGCATCTTTTTGCCGTCCAACTTGTGTGTTTGTGCAGACTCACTTCTTCTTTTTTGCAAGGCAGAAGTAGTGATTTTCTTCTTTTTTTTTGTTCCCATCTGGAAGTAAAAGTTTTGGTGGACTGCAGGCAATGTTTGTCCTTGTTCTTGCAGCCAGCTTAAGAGTTTCAACTTTAACAGCAGCCAGTCAAAGAGCCCCAGGTGGAAATATGATTTACTTCTGACTAAAACTCCTGGCTGGGACTCCACACTTCTCTCTGTTGTGTGTGGGCGGCAACTGGCAGCTTGTGCACTGATTAGTCAATAACTGTTCACTACTTGGCCTTCAACTCATCACAGATGTACTTAGTCCTCACAGTGTTCATCACAGATGTACTTAGTCCTCACAGTGTTCATCACAGATGTACTTAGTCCTCAAAGTATTCATCACAGATGTACTAAGTCCTCACAAAGTGTTAATCACAGATGTACTTAGTCCTCACAGTGTTCATCACAGATGTACTTAGTCCTCACAGTGTTCATCACAGATGTACTTAGTCCACACAAAGTGTTCATCACAGATGTACTTAGTCCTCACAGTGTTCATCACAGATGTACTTAGTCCTCACAGTGTTCATCACAGATGTACTTAGTCCTCAAAGTATTCATCACAGATGTACTAAGTCCTCACAAAGTGTTAATCACAGATGTACTTAGTCCTCACAGTGTTCATCACAGATGTACTTAGTCCTCACAGTGTTCATCACAGATGTACTTAGTCCACACAAAGTGTTCATCACAGATGTACTAAGTCCTCACAAAGTGTTAATCACAGATGTACTTAGTCCTCACAGTGTTCATCACAGATGTACTTAGTCCTCACAGTGTTCATCACAGATGTACTTAGTCCTCACAAAGTGTTCATCACAGATGTACTTAGTCCTCACAGTGTTCATCACAGATGTACTAAGTCCTCACAAAGTGTTTATCACAGATGTACTTAGTCCTCACAAAGTGTTTATCACAGATGTACTTAGTCCTCACAGTGTTCATCACAGATGTACTTAGTCCACACAAAGTGTTCATCACAGATGTACTAAGTCCTCACAGTGTTCATCACAGATGTACTTAGTCCTCACAGTGTTCATCACAGATGTACTTAGTCCTCACAGTGTTCATCACATATGTACTTAGTCCTCACAGTGTTCATCACAGATGTACTTAGTCCACACAAAGTGTTCATCACAGATGTACTTAGTCCTCACAGTGTTCATCACAGATGTACTTAGTCCACACAAAGTGTTCATCACAGATGTACTTAGTCCTCACAGTGTTCATCACAGATGTACTTAGTCCTCACAGTATTCATCACAGATGTACTTAGTCCACACAAAGTGTTCATCACAGATGTACTTAGTCCTCACAGTGTTCATCACAGATGTACTTAGTCCTCACAGTGTTCATCACAGATGTACTTAGTCCACACAAAGTGTTCATCACAGATGTACTTAGTCCTCACAGTGTTCATCACAGATGTACTAAGTCCTCACAGTGTTCATCACAGATGTACTTAGTCCTCACAGTGTTCATCACAGATGTACTTAGTCCACACAAAGTGTTCATCACAGATGTACTTAGTCCTCACAGTGTTCATCACAGATGTACTTAGTCCTCACAGTGTTCATCACAGATGTACTTAGTCCACACAAAGTGTTCATCACAGATGTACTTAGTCCTCACAGTGTTCATCACAGATGTACTTAGTCCTCACAGTGTTCATCACAGATGTACTTAGTCCTCACAGTATTCATCACAGATGTACTTAGTCCACACAAAGTGTTCATCACAGATGTACTTAGTCCTCACAGTGTTCATCACAGATGTACTTAGTCCTCATAAAGTGTTTATCACAGATGTACTAAGTCCTCACGGTGTTCATCACAGATGTACTTAGTCCTCACAAAGTGTTTATCACAGATGTACTAAGTCCTCACAAAGTGTTCATCACAGATGTACTTAGTCCTCACAGTGTTCATCACAGATGTACTTAGTCCACACAAAGTGTTCATCACAGATGTACTTAGTCCTCACAGTGTTCATCACAGATGTACTTAGTCCTCACAGTGTTCATCACAGATGTACTTAGTCCTCACAGTGTTCATCACAGATGTACTTAGTCCTCACAGTATTCATCACAGATGTACTTAGTCCACACAAAGTGTTCATCACAGATGTACTTAGTCCTCACAGTGTTCATCACAGATGTACTTAGTCCTCATAAAGTGTTTATCACAGATGTACTAAGTCCTCACGGTGTTCATCACAGATGTACTTAGTCCTCACAAAGTGTTTATCACAGATGTACTAAGTCCTCACAGTGTTCATCACAGATGTACTTAGTCCTCATAATGCCATCTGTTTCCATGCTAACAATTTTAGAGACCAAGACTTCCTCTTATTTTCATTCAAATTTGAACTTTTCGGTACCGATAAGAATGAAATTTTGTTGCATGAACTCGTTGTGCAGGATAAAAAAGTAGTAAGGTGCAGATAGAAATATATAGAATGTACGGATAAATATATTACACTTTTGCATATGCATCCAGGTTTATGGATGTATGTTATATTGTCAGGTTTATGGATGTATGTTATATTGTCAGGTTTATGGATGTATGTTATATTGTCAGGTTTATGGACGTATGTTATATTGTCAGGTTTATGGATGTATGTTATATTGTCAGGTTTATGGATGTATGTTATATTGTCATGTTTATGGATGTATGTTATATTGTCAGGTTTATGGATGTATGTTATATTGTCAGGTTTATGGATGTATGTTATATTGTCAGGTTTATGGATGTATGTTATATTGTCATGTTTATGGATGTATGTTATATTGTCAGGTTTATGGATGTATGTTATATTGTCAGGTTTATGGATGTATGTTATATTGTCAGGTTTATGGATGTATGTTATATTGTCAGGTTTATGGATGTATGTTATATTGTCATGTTTATGGATGTATGTTATATTGTCAGGTTTATGGATGTATGTTATATTGTCAGGTTTATGGATGTATGTTATATTGCCAGGTTTATGGATGTATGTTATATTGTCAGGTTTATGGATGTATGTTATATTGTCAGGTTTATGGATGTATGTTATATTGTCATGTTTATGGATGTATGTTATATTGTCAGGTTTATGGATGTATGTTATATTGTCAGGTTTATGGATGTATGTTATATTGTCAGGTTTATGGATGTATGTTATATTGTCAGGTTTATGGATGTATGTTATATTGTCATGTTTATGGATGTATGTTATATTGTCAGGTTTATGGATGTATGTTATATTGTCAGGTTTATGGACGTATGTTATATTGTCAGGTTTATGGACGTATGTTATATTGTCATGTTTATGGATGTATGTTATATTGTCAGGTTTATGGATGTATGTTATATTGTCATGTTTATGGATGTATGTTATATTGTCAGGTTTATGGATGTATGTTATATTGTCAGGTTTATGGATGTATGTTATATTGTCAGGTTTATGGATGTATGTTATATTGTCATGTTTATGGATGTATGTTATATTGTCAGGTTTATGGATGTATGTTATATTGTCAGGTTTATGGACGTATGTTATATTGTCAGGTTTATGGACGTATGTTATATTGTCATGTTTATGGATGTATGTTATATTGTCAGGTTTATGGATGTATGTTATATTGTCATGTTTATGGATGTATGTTATATTGTCAGGTTTATGGATGTATGTTATATTGTCAGGTTTATGGATGTATGTTATATTGTCAGGTTTATGGATGTATGTTATATTGTCAGGTTTATGGATGTATGTTATATTGTCAGGTTTATGGATGTATGTTATATTGTCATGTTTATGGATGTATGTTATATTGTCAGGTTTATGGATGTATGTTATATTGTCAGGTTTATGGATGTATGTTATATTGTCAGGTTTATGGATGTATGTTATATTGTCAGGTTTATGGATGTATGTTATATTGTCAGGTTTATGGATGTATGTTATATTGTCATGTTTATGGATGTATGTTATATTGTCAGGTTTATGGATGTATGTTATATTGTCAGGTTTATGGACGTATGTTATATTGTCAGGTTTATGGACGTATGTTATATTGTCATGTTTATGGATGTATGTTATATTGTCAGGTTTATGGATGTATGTTATATTGTCATGTTTATGGATGTATGTTATATTGTCAGGTTTATGGATGTATGTTATATTGTCAGGTTTATGGATGTATGTTATATTGTCAGGTTTATGGATGTATGTTATATTGTCAGGTTTATGGATGTATGTTATATTGTCAGGTTTATGGATGTATGTTATATTGTCAGGTTTATGGACGTATGTTATATTGTCAGGTTTATGGATGTATGTTATATTGTCATGTTTATGGATGTATGTTATATTGTCAGGTTTATGGATGTATGTTATATTGTCATGTTTATGGATGTATGTTATATTGTCAGGTTTATGGATGTATGTTATATTGTCAGGTTTATGGATGTATGTTATATTGTCAGGTTTATGGATGTATGTTATATTGTCAGGTTTATGGATGTATGTTATATTGTCATGTTTATGGATGTATGTTATATTGTCAGGTTTATGGATGTATGTTATATTGTCAGGTTTATGGACGTATGTTATATTGTCAGGTTTATGGACGTATGTTATATTGTCAGGTTTATGGATGTATGTTATATTGTCAGGTTTATGGATGTATGTTATATTGTCATGTTTATGGATGTATGTTATATTGTCAGGTTTATGGACGTATGTTATATTGTCAGGTTTATGGATGTATGTTATATTGTCAGGTTTATGGATGTATGTTATATTGTCAGGTTTATGGATGTATGTTATATTGTCAGGTTTATGGATGTATGTTATATTGTCAGGTTTATGGATGTATGTTATATTGTCAGGTTTATGGATGTATGTTATATTGTCAGGTTTATGGATGTATGTTATATTGTCAGGTTTATGGATGTATGTTATATTGTCAGGTTTATGGATGTATGTTATATTGTCAGGTTTATGGACGTATGTTATATTGTCAGGTTTATGGACGTATGTTATATTGTCAGGTTTATGGACGTATGTTATATTGTCAGGTTTATGGACGTATGTTATATTGTCAGGTTTATGGATGTATGTTATATTGTCAGGTTTATGGATGTATGTTATATTGTCATGTTTATGGATGTATGTTATATTGTCAGGTTTATGGATGTATGTTATATTGTCAGGTTTATGGATGTATGTTATATTGTCAGGTTTATGGATGTATGTTATATTGTCAGGTTTATGGATGTATGTTATATTGTCAGGTTTATGGATGTATGTTATATTGTCAGGTTTATGGACGTATGTTATATTGTCAGGTTTATGGACGTATGTTATATTGTCAGGTTTATGGATGTATGTTATATTGTCAGGTTTATGGATGTATGTTATATTGTCAGGTTTATGGATGTATGTTATATTGTCAGGTTTATGGATGTATGTTATATTGTCAGGTTTATGGATGTATGTTATATTGTCAGGTTTATGGATGTATGTTATATTGTCAGGTTTATGGATGTATGTTATATTGTCATGTTTATGGATGTATGTTATATTGTCAGGTTTATGGACGTATGTTATATTGTCAGGTTTATGGACGTATGTTATATTGTCAGGTTTATGGATGTATGTTATATTGTCAGGTTTATGGATGTATGTTATATTGTCAGGTTTATGGATGTATGTTATATTGTCAGGTTTATGGATGTATGTTATATTGTCATGTTTATGGACGTATGTTATATTGTCAGGTTTATGGACGTATGTTATATTGTCAGGTTTATGGATGTATGTTATATTGTCAGGTTTATGGATGTATGTTATATTGTCAGGTTTATGGATGTATGTTATATTGTCAGGTTTATGGATGTATGTTATATTGTCAGGTTTATGGATGTATGTTATATTGTCTTTGAATTCCAGCCAGTTAATCAGTTTTGGGGGGAATTGAGGGGATTATTATGATGCGTTCAAGAGTCTTACGGCCTGAGGGAAGAAGCTGTTACAGAACCTGGAGGTTCTGCTACGGAGGCTGCGGAACCTCCTTCTAGAGTCCAGCAGTGAAAACAGTCCTTGGTGGTTTTCTGATTTTCTGAGCCCTGGTCAGGCAGCGGCTTTTTGCGATTATCCAGATAAGAGGGAGAGGAGTCCTGATGATCTTTGCCGCCGTCCTCAACACTCTGCAGAAACTTCCAGTCTGAGGCACTGCAGGCTCCAGTCCAGACAGAGATGCAGTTGGTCAGCAGGTTCTCTATAGCGCGCCTCTGTAGAATGTTCTGAGAACGGGGGGAGGGAGCTGTGCTCTTTTTATCAGACATAAAAAAAGTGCATGCGCTGCTGAGCTCTTTGTTAGAATTGAGGGTTAAATCACCAAAAATGTTTCCCGGGCGCGGCCACCGCTGCTGCTCCCTAAGCCCCTCACCTCCCAGGGTGATGGGTCAAGTGCAGAAAATAATTTCGCCACACCTAGAGTGTGTGTGACAATCATTGGTACTTGAACTAGAACTTTTGCAAGAGTTGAGGTGTGTAGGGACCCGGTCATATCGTCAGTGATCTGCACCCCCAGGAACTTGGTGCTGCTTACCATCACCAGTCTGTGGCGTTAAGAGTGGAGCGTGGCTGGACCGGTGCTTCCTGAAGTCGACGAGGATCTCCTTGGTCTTGTCGACGTTCAGGACCAGGTTGTTGGTTCTGTGCCAGTCAAGCAGATGTTTCTCTTCCTCCCTGTAGTCATACTTGCCAACACCTCCCGGTATCATGTTAGACCTGCTCGACAACCATTGCTTTCCTCCTCTCCAAGGTTCTTATAGTCCTCATTGTCACCCACGTCCCACTGGGTGTGAGTTTTTCCTTGCCCTTATGTGGGCCTACCGAGGATGTCGTAGTGGTTTGTGCAGCCCTTTGAGACACTAGTGATCTAGGGCTATATAAGTAAACATTGATTGATTGATTGATTGATACAGCAGTAAAAAGCATTCAAGGCTTGTTTGATGTTAGCACTGGGAGAAATGTAGACTGCTGTGAAGATCATAGCACTGAATTCCCGGGGTAAATAAAATGGTTCTACATCGGGAGAGCAGTGACACGAGACTATCTTCCCATTGTTGCACCAGTTGTTGTTGTTGATGTTTACGCAAACATCACCTCCTGGGGATTTGTGCTGCTCCTGTCCGACCGAAACCTTGTTAGCCTCTCGATGCTAACTGGCTCGTCCGGAACGGATGGTTTCAGCCCCGTTTCTGTGAGGAACATGGCGCAGCAGTCCCTCATCTCCCGTCTTGCATCAGTTTCTTCTCCAGGGAGCGGAAAATTGAAAGCAGGATAGGATGGAAGGAAGCGGCGCTGTGTGACGATTAGCTTTTAGCTGTGTTGTTAGCACCGCTCGCCATCCCCGGTTCTGCTTGCGATCACACAGCTTAGGAGGTCTGCTCCGTCCACGGTCCCCGCTGGAACTTGTCTACGCTGGAACTTTCACAGGCCGTCGGATGTAGCCGGCGTTGTATCCCCATGCTACCGATAAGGTCCAGGTCTAAAACTGGTTGATTTATTAGGGACCGAATGTCCCTTTGGGACAGAGGACCCTTTTGTATTTCTAAGGTGCCTCTTTGAGCTGTAATTTGACCCCCTTAAAATGCTTCAAAAATCACCAAATTTAACACACACATCAGGACTGGCGAAAATTACGGTTTAATCAAAAACCCCAAACTCAAAATTTGCGCTCTAGCGCCCCCTAGGAAAAAACAGAGACAAAACTGCTTGTAACTTCCGTTAGGAATGTCATAGAGACGTGAAAAAAAAAAACTCTATGTAGGTCTCACTTAGACCTACATTTCATACAGGAAGTTGGCAAAAACCCCTTCAAGACAAAAGTTCACTAAAAAATGTCCTTTTTGCCTCATTGAGCTGTAATTTGACCCCCTTAAAATGCTTCAAAACTCACCAAATTCTACACACACATCAGGACTGGTGAAAATTGCCATCTAATAAAAAACCAAACCCCAAAACTCAAAATTGCGCTCAAGCGCCCCCTAGGAAAAAAAACTAACAAAACCACTTGTAACTTCCGTTAGGAATGTCATAGAGACATGAAACAAAAAACCTCTATGTAGGTCTCACTTAGACCTACATTTCATACAGGAAGTTGGCAAAAACCCCTTCAAGACAAAAGTTCACTAAAAAATGTCCTTTTTGCCTCTTTGAGCTGTAATTTGACCCCCTTAACATGCTTCAAAACTCACCAAATTTAACAAACACATCAGGGCTGGCGAAAATTACGGTTTAATCAAAAACCCCAAACACAAAATTTGCGCTCTAGCGCCCCTTAGGAAAAAACAGAGACAAAACTGCTTGTAACTTCCGTTAGGAATGTCATTGAGACATGAGAAAAAAAAAACCTCTATGTAGGTCTCACTTAGACCTACATTTCATACAGGAAGTTGGCAAAAACCCCTTCAAGACAAAAGTTTACTAAAAAATGTCATTTTTGCCTCTTTGAGCTGTAATTTGACCCCCTTAACATGCTTCAAAACTCACCAAATTTAACAAACACATCAGGACTGGCGAAAATTACGATTTAATCAAAAACTCAAAATTGCGCTCAAGCGCCCCTAGGAAAAAACAGAGACAAAACTGCTTGTAACTTCCGTTAGGAATGTCATAGAGACATGAAAAAAAAACCTCTTTGTAGGTCTGACTTAGACCTACATTTCATACAGGAAATTGGCAAAAACCCCTTCAAGACAAAAGTTTACTAAAAAATGTCATTTTTGCCTCTTTGAGCTGTAATTTGACCCCCTTAAAATGCTTCAAAACTCACCAAACTGGACACACACATCAGGACTGGTGAAAATTGCGATCTAACAAAAAAATGAAACCCCAAAACTCAAAATAGCACTCTGGCGCCCCCTAGGAATAAAACACTGATAAAACTGCTACTAGGACGAAAACACAGACAGAACTGCTAGTAACCTCCGGTAGGAATGTCGTAGGGACATGAAAAAATACTCTCTATGTAGGTCTCACTTAGACCTACATTTTATTCATTTACATCCTTCGGCAAAGATTAACAGGAAGTTTGTAATTACCCGTTAAAACCAAAAGTTTTGTAAAAAACATTATCAAACATTATCTCCTCTGAGCGCATTTGTTGTGTAGGCTTCAAACTCGCAGAGGAAAGAGATTGAACCCTTCTAGAAATCGGGAGAATGGTTGTTTTCGGGAGGTGCACTGAAATTCGTGAGTCTCCCGGGAAAATCAGAAGGGTTGGCAAGTATGCTAACATTAGCGAGGTAACTTTTTAAGCCGACCTTTCAGCCCTACACCTGTTTGTCGCATGCTAACAGTTTCAGCCGTGCATGCTAACATTAGCGTGCTAACGGTTTAAGCCATCGTTTTAGCCCTACAATGACTTGATGCAGGCTAAATGTTTCATCCAAGCATGCTAACATTAGCATGCTAACGGTTTAAGCCATTGTTTTAGTCCTACAATGACTTGACGCATGCTAACAGTTTCATCGGAGCACGCTAACATTAGCGTGCTAACGGTTTAAGCCATCGTTTTAGCCCTACAAAGACTTGACGCATGCTAACAGTTTCATCCAAGCATGCTAACATTAGCTTGCTAACGGTTTAAGCCATTGTTTTAGCCCTACAATGACTTGACGCATGCTAACAGTTTCATCCAAGCATGCTAACATTAGCTTGCTAACGGTTTAAGCCATCGTTTTAGCCCTACAAAGACTTGACGCATGCTAACAGTTTCATCCAAGCACGCTAACATTAGCGTACTAACGGTTTAAGCCATCGTTTTAGCCCTACAAAGACTTGACGCATGCTAACTGTTTCATCCAAGCACGCTAACATTAGCGTACTAACGGTTTAAGCCATCGTTTTAGCCCTACAAAGACTTGACGCATGCTAACAGTTTCATCCAAGCATGCTAACATTAGCGTGCTAACGGTTTAAGCCATCGTTTTAGCCCTACAATGACCTGGCGCATGCTAACAGTTTCATCCGAGCATGCTAAAATTAGCGTGCTAACGGTTTAAGCCATTGTTTTAGCCCTACAATGACTTGACGCGTGCTAACTGCTAACGTAGCATTTCGTTACGATTTCTTTTGGGAGCCGAGGAAGCTCGCCACGGATTTCATTCCCACTTGAACGCGCGGCCGTCGTTACAGCTTGAGTCCGCGCTCGCGCCGTCTGTCCCTTCCCACAATTCCCCGACTAAAAAGACATTTAAATTCAAACAAGGCGAGTCTCATCCTCCCACAGGAAGGACATGAAGGGAGGAAAAAGTAAATGCGAAGAAAAATCATCACAATCTCTGGCAGCCGAGGCGAGGAGACACAAATGACGTTTGTGACAGTAATCATTCATTCCTGGCGTGCGCGTGCGGGACTGACGAGCCACGTCCTGTCAGGCGTGAAAAGGATTTGGAAAATGCTGTTTACTGTTTGTTTTTTTTGTCCCCCTCTCTTCCTGTCATGATGGCTGCGGCCAAAGAAGCCGAGCGAGGTTTTATCTCCAGCACGCCTTCGACTTGGGAAGACAGGAAAAACACGGTGTGCCACTCTCGTGCTCTTACTAATATGCGCCACACTGTCAACCCACACCAAACAAGAATGACAAACACATTTCGGGAGAACATTCATACTGTAACACAACATAAACACAACAGAAAAAATACCCAGAATCCCATGCATCCCTAACTCTTTCGGTCTACAATACACACTTTTACTACTTCCCCCCTCCCCTCCGTACGTCAGTTGAGGTGGGCGGGGTTTGGTGGTAGCGGGGGGAGGGGCGGGGTATAATGTAGCCCATAAGAGTTTGGGATGCATTGGATTCTGGGTATCTGTTCTGTTGTGTTTATGTTGTGTTACAGTGCGGATGTTCTCCCGAAATGTGTTTGTCATTCTTGTTTGGTGTGGTTTCAGTGTGGAGAATATTAGTAAGAGTGCTAAAGTTGTTTATATCACAACTCTCAGTGTAACCTTTATGGCTGTTGAGCAAGTATGCCTTGCATTCACTTATGTGTGTCTGCAGAAGCCTCGTACAACATGTGAATGGGCTGACAATCTGTTTGTTACGGTTCTAGAGGGCGCTAAACGCATTGTCTTCATAGCACGGCCTTATTATTGTTGTTTATGTGATCGTGGAACGTTTTAGCGTAATTTTGGAACATTTTTATGTGATCGCGGAACGTTTTGGCGTGATTGTTGAACATTTTTATGTGATCGTGGAACATTTTAGCATAATTGTGGAACATTTTTGTGTGATTGTATAACATTTTAGTGTGCTTGTGGAACATTTTTATGAGATCGTGGAACGTTTTAGCGTGATTGTGGAAAAATTGTATGTGATCGTGGAACGTTTTAGCATGATTGTGGAACATTTTAGCGTGATCGTGGAACATTTTTATGCGATCATGGAATGTTTTAGCGTAATTGTGGAACATTTTTATGTGATCGTGGAACGTTTTAGCATATTGTGGAACATTTTTATGTGACTGTTGAACATTTATATGTGATTGTTGAACATTTTGGTGTAATTGTGGAACATTTTAGCATGATTGTGGAACATTTTAGCGTAATTGTTGAACATTTTTATGTGACCATGGAATGTTTTAGTGTAATTTTGGAACAGTTTTATGTGATCATAGAACGTTTTAGCGTGATTGTGGAAAATCTTTATGTGATCGTGGAACGTTTTAGCATAATTTTGGAACATTTTTATGTGATCGTGGAACGTTTTGGCGTGATTGTTGAACATTTTTATGTGATCGTGGAACATTTTAGCATAATTGTGGAAAATGTTGTGTGATTGTATAACATTTCAGTGTGGTTGTGGAACATTTTTATGTGATCGTGGAACGTTTTAGCGTGATTGTGGAAAATTTTTATGTGATCATGGAATGTTTTAGCATGATTGTGGAAAATTTTAGAGTGATCGTGGAACATTTTAATGCAATCGTGGAATGTTTTAGCGTAATTGTGGAAAATGTTGTGTGATTGTGGAACATTTTAGCATGGTTGTAGAACATTTTTATGTGACCGTGGAACGTTTTAGCATATTGTGGAACATTTTTATGTGACTGTGATTGTTGAACATTTTTGTGTAATTGTGGAACATTTTAGCATGATTGTGGAACATTTTAGCGTAATTGTTGAACATTTTTGTGTAATTGTGGAACATTTTAGCATGATTGTGGAACATTTTAGCGTAATTGTTGAACGTTTTAGTGTGATTTTGGAACAGTTTTATGTGATCATAGAACGTTTTAGCGTGATTGTGGAAAATCTTTATGTAATCGTGGAACGTTTTAGCGTAATTGTGGAACATTTTTGTGTGATTGTGGAACATTTTAGCATGGTTGTAGAACATTTTTATGTGACCGTGGAACGTTTTAGCATATTGTGGAACATTTTTATGTGACTGTGATTGTTGAACATTTTTGTGTAATTGTGGAACATTTTAGCATGATTGTGGAACATTTTAGCGTAATTGTTGAACATTTTTGTGTAATTGTGGAACATTTTAGCATGATTGTGGAACATTTTAGCGTAATTGTTGAACGTTTTAGTGTGATTTTGGAACAGTTTTATGTGATCATAGAACGTTTTAGCGTGATTGTGGAAAATCTTTATGTGATCGTGGAACGTTTTAGCGTAATTTTGGAACATTTTTATGTGATCGTGGAACGTTTTGGCATGATTATTGAACATTTTTATGTGATCGTGGAACATTTTAGCATAATTGTGGAAAATTTTTGTGTGATTGTATAAAATTTTAGAGTGATTGTGGAACATTTTTATGAGATCGTGGAACGTTTTAGCGTGATTTTGGAACATTTGTATGTGATCGTGGAACGTTTTGGCGTGATTGTTGAACATTTTTATGTGATCGTGGAACATTTTAGCATAGTTGTGGAAAATGTTGTGTGATTGTATAACATTTCAGTGTGATTGTGGAACATTTTTATGTGATCGTGGAACGTTTTAGCGTGATTGTGGAAAATTTTTATGTGACCATGGAATGTTTTAGCATGATTGTGGAAAATTTCAGAGTGATCGTGGAACATTTTAATGCAATCGTGGAATGTTTTAGCGTAATTGTGGAACATTTTTGTGTGATTGTGGAACATTTTAGCATGGTTGTAAAACATTTTTATGTGACCGTGGAACGTTTTAGCATATTGTGGAACATTTTTATGTGACTGTGATTGTTGAACATTTTTGTGTAATTGTGGAACATTTTAGCATGATTGTGGAACATTTTAGCGTAATTGTTGAACATTTTTGTGTAATTGTGGAACATTTTAGCATAATTGTGGAACATTTTAGCGTAATTGTTGAACGTTTTAGTGTGATTTTGGAACAGTTTTATGTGATCATAGAACGTTTTAGCGTGATTGTGGAAAATATTTATGTAATCGTGGAACGTTTTAGCGTAATTGTGGAACATTTTTGTGTGATTGTGGAACATTTTAGCATGGTTGTAGAACATTTTTATGTGACCGTGGAACGTTTTAGCATATTGTGGAACATTTTTATGTGACTGTGATTGTTGAACATTTTTGTGTAATTGTGGAACATTTTAGCATGATTGTGGAACATTTTAGCGCAATTGTTGAACATTTTTGTGTAATTGTGGAACATTTTAGCATGATTGTGGAACATTTTAGCGTAATTGTTGAACGTTTTAGTGTGATTTTGGAACAGTTTTATGTGATCATAGAACGTTTTAGCGTGATTGTGGAAAATCTTTATGTAATCGTGGAACGTTTTAGCGTAATTGTGGAACATTTTTGTGTGATTGTGGAACATTTTAGCATGGTTGTAGAACATTTTTATGTGACCGTGGAATGTTTTAGCATATTGTGGAACATTTTTATGTGACTGTGATTGTTGAACATTTTTGTGTAATTGTGGAACATTTTAGCATGATTGTGGAACATTTTAGCGTAATTGTTGAACATTTTTGTGTAATTGTGGAACATTATAGCATGATTGTGGAACATTTTAGCGTAATTGTTGAACGTTTTAGTGTGATTTCGGAACAGTTTTATGTGATCATAGAATGTTTTAGCGTGATTGTGGAAAATCTTTATGTGATCGTGGAACGTTTTAGCGTAATTTTGGAACATTTTTATGTGATCGTGGAACGTTTTGGCATGATTATTGAACATTTTTATGTGATCGTGGAACATTTTAGCATAATTGTGGAAAATTTTTGTGTGATTGTATAAAATTTTAGAGTGATTGTGGAACATTTTTATGAGATCGTGGAACGTTTTAGCGTGATTTTGGAACATTTGTGTGTGATCGTGGAACGTTTTGGCGTGATTGTTGAACATTTTTATGTGATCGTGGAACATTTTAGCATAATTGTGGAACATTTTTGTGTGATTGTATAAAATTTTTGTGTGATTGTGGAACATTTTTATGTGATCGTGGAACGTTTTAGCGTGATTGTGGAAATTTTTATGTGATCGTGGAACGTTTTAGCATGATTGTGGAACATTTTAGCGTGATTGTGGAACATTTTTATGCGATCGTGGAATGTTTTAGCGTAATTGTGGAACATTTTTGTGTGATTGTCGAACGTTTTAGTGTGATTGTGGAACATTCATGTGTGATTATGGACCATTTTTGTGTGATTGTGGAACATTTTAGCATGATTGTGGAGCATTTTAGCGTGATTGTGGAACATTTGTACGTGATTGTTGAGTATTGGTATGTGATTGTGAAACATTTGTGTGTGATTATGGACCATTTTTGTGTGATTATGGACCATTTTTGTGTGATTGTCGAGCGTTTTAGCGTGATTGTGGAACATTCATGTGTGATTATGGACCATTTTTGTGTGATTGTGGAACATTTTAGTGTAATTGTAGAACCCTTTTGTGTGTTTGTGGAACATTTGTGTGTGATTGTGGAACTTTTTAGTGTAATTGTAGAACCCTTTTGTGTGTTTGTGGAACATTTGTGTGTGTTAGTGGAATATTTTTGTGTGATTTTGGAACGTTTTAGCGTGATTGTGCAGCATTTGTGTGTGATTGTGGAACATTTTAGCGTGAATGTGGAACATTTACATCTATGTGTGATTGTGGAACATTTTTGTGTGATTTTGGAACAATTCTGTGTGTTTGTGGAACATTTTTGTGTGATTATGGATCATTTTTGTGTCTTTGTGGAACATTATTGTGTGATTGTGGAACGTGTTAGCGTGATTGTAGAGCATTTGTACGTGATTGTGGAACATTTTAGCGAGTTTGTGGAAGATTTCTGTGTGATTATGGACCATTTTTGTGTGTTTGTGGAACATTTTTGTGTGATTGTCGAACGTTTTAGCATGATTGTGGAACATTTATGTGTGATTGTAGAACACTTTTGTGTGATTGTGGAACATTTTTGTGCGATTGTGGAACATTTTTGTGTGATTGTGGAACGTTTTAGTGTGATTGTGGAACGTTTATGTGTGATTGTAGAACATTTTTGTGTGTTTTTGGAACATTATGTGTGTTTGTGGAACATTTTTGTGTGATTATGGATCATTTTTGGGTGTTTGTGGAACATTATTGTGTGATTGTGGAACGTGTTAGCGTGATTGTGGAACGTGTTAGCGTGATTGTGGAACAATATAGAGATTTGTTTTGGTTTTTTTTTAACCTTCTGGGCTCCCCTGAAGTTTGCCCTCAGTCACAAAAAATAAAAAATAAAAAGTATTTTTAATTTATTCATTAAAAGCTCAAATTCAAGTCCATCCACTTCAAGTTTGTGTTTGTTTGTTTGTTTGTTTTACACCTTAAAAAAAAATTGCATTGTTTTCTGCACAAGTATTTTGAAAATCGACTATTCTATGTGAAATAATTGGAACCTTGAATATATCAATAATTCATACCAACATTGATTTTGATTCTTTATTATTTTTTGAGCAATGAAAGTTTGTCCAAAAAAATAATAATAAAAAAAAAGTGTTGTAAGGAAGTCATGTTTTTTAGAAAAAAGTTTTTTTGCTATCAACACTTTAAAATTGTATCTACATCCATCCGTGGATGATAAGTTTTTCATTATATATTTTATGGTTTTGTTTGTTTTATTCCCTTTTTGTCCAAGAAGGATTAATTACGGCAAAGAGACAAAATATGCAAATTTTTTCTCCAAAACTGTTTAAAAGTGGAAAATTTGAGAGCTTTCAATAAGTAAGAAAAACATTGATTTTGATTCAGTTTTACTTTGACAGTTCATAAAAAAATTGATTTCTTTTGATACAAAATAATTGGAGCCTTGAATATGTCATTTTTTCAAAACAAGATGGATTTTGATTCATTATTATTTTTGGAGCAGTGGCAGCTTATAAAACACTCCTGATCTGCGCCTATTGTCTCTCGTGGTCTTGAAAGAGCAGACAAAAGTAGTCGAAAAGAAGAGGTTGGGTCGGGTGACGCACGGCACACACTGGACGTCTGACTCGGGGTCAAAGTTGCTAAAAATAGAAAAAATGTGGGGCGCAAACAAGCTGAGTCCACACACGCCTCCTATGTGTCGTCAGCACATAAACCTGTGTCAACCGTGCCAAGAACCTTCTTTTTGGTGTGTCACCTCGACTCTGTTTACTGCCGGCACGCGGCGGGACTGGGAACATGACTGGGAACATGACTGGGAACATGACTGTGAACATGACCGGGAACATGACTGTGAGCACGACCGGGAACAGGACCGGGAACAGGACCGGGAACAGGACCGGGAACAGGACCGGGAACATGACCGGGAACATGACCGGGAACATGACCGGGAACATGACCGGGAACATGACCGGGAACAGGACCGGGAACATGACCGGGAACATGACCGGGAACATGACCGGGAACACGACCGGGAACACGACCGGGAACACGACCGGGAACACGACCGGGAACACGACCGGGAACACGACCGGGAACACGACCGGGAACACGACCGGGAACACGACCGGGAACATGACCGGGAACATGACCGGGAACATGACCGGGAACATGACCGCGAACATGACCGCGAACATGACTGTGAACATGACCGGGAACATGACCGGGAACATGACTGTGAACATGACTGGGAACATGACTGGGAACATGACTGGGAACATGACTGTGAACATGACCGGGAACATGACCGTGAGCACGACCGGGAACAGGACCGGGAACAGGACCGGGAACAGGACCGGGAACAGGACCGGGAACATGACCGGGAACATGACCGGGAACATGACCGGGAACATGACCGGGAACAGGACCGGGAACAGGACCGGGAACATGACCGGGAACATGACCGGGAACATGACCGGGAACATGACCGGGAACATGACCGGGAACATGACCGGGAACATGACCGGGAACATGACCGGGAACAGGACCGGGAACATGACCGGGAACATGACCGGGAACATGACCGGGAACATGACTGGGAACACGACTGGGAACACGACTGGGAACATGACCGGGAACATGACCGGGAACATGACTGGGAACATGACCGGGAACATGACCGGGAACATGACCGGGAACATGACCGGGAACATGACCGGGAACATGACCGGGAACATGACCGGGAACATGACCGGGAACATGACCGGGAACATGACCGGGAACATGACCGGGAACATGACCGGGAACATGACCGGGAACATGACCGGGAACATGACCGGGAACATGACCGGGAACATGACCGGGAACATGACTGGGAACATGACCGGGAACATGACTGTGAACATGACTGTGAACATGACTGGGAACATGACCGGGAACATGACCGGGAACATGACTGTGAACATGACTGTGAACATGACTGGGAACATGACCGGGAACATGACCGGGAACACGACCGGGAACACGACCGGGAACACGACTGGGAACATGACTGGGAACATGACTGGGAACATGACCGGGAACATGACTGGGAACACGACCGGGAACACGACTGGGAACACGACTGGGAACACGACTGGGAACATGACTGGGAACATGACTGGGAACATGACCGGGAACACGACTGGGAACATGACTGGGAACATGACTGGGAACATGACCGACCATAATGCACAGTCAGCAGAAAACATCCCTGCATGGACGCTGCAGGCGAGGCGGACAAGGAGGAGAACGCCTCCTTCATTTTGAAAGGGAAACTCAAACTGGGAGTGAGAGAATTATTCCAACAAAGACGCTGAATAATAAAGAATAAAATTAAAAAGACACAAAGAAACAACAGAGAGGTGATTACCTGTTGAGACTCAGGCAGGAACACTTTCTTGTTGGAGCCTGCGGAGAAGCACAAATACTAAAAGTCACATGTTTTAGCATCATTGTGGAACCATTTTGTGTTTGGACAACTTTTTACTGTGACTGTGGAACATTTTACTGCAATTGTAGGACATTTTGTGTGATTGTAGAACATTTTAATGTAATTGTAGAACACTTTTGTGTGTTTGTACAACATTTTAGTGTGACTGTGGAACATTTTAATGTAATTGTAGAACATTTTTGTGTGTTTGTGGACCATTTTTGTGTGTTTGTGGACCATTTTTGTGTGTTTGTGGACCATTTTTGTGTGTTTGTGGACCATTTTTGTGTGTTTGTGGAACATTTTTGTGCGTTTGTTGAACATTATTGTGTGATTGTGGAGCTTGTGTACATGATTGTAGAACATTCTAGCGTGATTGTGGACCATTTTTGTCTCTTTGTGGACAATTTTTGTGTGTTTGTGGACCATTTTTGTGTGTTTGTGGACCATTTATGTGTGTTTGTGGAACTTTTTTGTCTGTTTGTGGAACATTTTTGTGCGTTTACTGAACATTCTTGTTTGATTGTGGAACGTTTTAGCATGATTGTGGAGCATTTGTACATGATTGTGGATCATTTTTGTGTTTTTGTGGACCATTTTTGTGTTTGTGGAACACTTTTGTTTTTGTGAAACATTTTTGTGCATTTGTTGAACATTCTTGTGTAATTGTGGAACGTTTTAGCATGATTGTGGAGCATTTGTACATGATTGTGGAGCATTTTTGTGTGTTTGTGGACCTTTTTTGTGTGCTTGTGGAACATTTTTGTCTGTTTTTGGACGATTTTTGTGTGTTTGTTAAACAATTTTCTGTAATCGGGCAACATTATAATGTGTTTGTGGAACATTTTTGTGCGTTTGTGGAACATTATTGTGTGAGTGTGGAACAATTGTGTATTTGTAGAATATTTTAGTGTGACTGGAAAATTTTAGTGCAATTGTAGGACACTTGTGTGTGTTTGTGGAACATTTTTGTGTGATTGTGGAACATTTTTGTGTGATTGTGGAACATTTTTGTGTGTTTGTAGAACACTTTTGTGTGTTTGTATAACATTTTAGTGTGACTGGAACATTTTAATGTAATTGTAGAACACTTTTGTGTGTTTGTGGAACATTTTTGTTTGATTGTGGAACGATTTAGCATGATTGTGGAACATTTGTACATGATTTTGGAACATTTTAGCGTGATTGTGGAACATTTTTGTGTGTTTGTGGACCCTTTTGGTGTTTGTGGACCAATTTTCTGTAATCGTGGAACATTTTTGTCTGTTTATTGAACATTATTGTGTGATTGTGGAACGTTTTAGCATGATTGTGGAGCATTTGTACATGATTGTGGACCATTTTTGTGTGTTTGTGGACCTTTTTTGTGTGTTTGTGGACCATTTTTGTGTGCTTGTGGAACATTTTTGTCTGTTTTTGGACGATTTTTGTGTGTTTGTTAAACAATTTTCTGTAATCGGGCAACATTATAATGTGTTTGTGGAACATTTTTGTGCGTTTGTGGAACATTATTGTGTGAGTGTGGAACAATTGTGTATTTGTAGAATATTTTAGTGTGACTGGAAAATTTTAGTGCAATTGTAGGACACTTGTGTGTGTTTGTGGAACATTTTTGTGTGATTGTGGAACATTTTTGTGTGTTTGTAGAACACTTTTGTGTGTTTGTGTAACATTTTAGTGTGACTGGAACATTTTAATGTAATTGTAGAACACTTTTGTGTGTTTGTGGAACATTTTTGTTTGATTGTGGAACGATTTAGCATGATTGTGGAACATTTGTACATGATTTTGGAACATTTTAGCGTGATTGTGGAACATTTTTGTGTGTTTGTGGACCCTTTTGGTGTTTGTGGACCATTTTTGTTTGTTTGTTGAACAATTTTCTGTAATCGTGGAACATTTTTGTCTGTTTATTGAACATTATTGTGTGATTGTGGAACGTTTTAGCATGATTGTGGAGCATTTGTACATGATTGTGGAACATTTATGTGTGTTTGTGGACCATTTTTGTGTGTTTTGGACCATTTTTGTGTGTTTTTGGACCATTTTTGTGTGTTTGTTGAACAATTTTCTGTAATCGTGAAACATTATAATGTGTTTGTGGAACATTTTTTTGCGTTTGTGGAAAATTATTGTGTGAGTGTGGAACAATTGTGTATTTGTAGAATATTTTAGTGTGACTGGAACATTTTAATGCAATAGTAGAACACGTGTGTGTTTGTATAACATTTTTGAGTGTTTGTGAAACATTTTTGTGTGTTTGTTGAACAATGTTCCGTAATCGTGAAACCTTTTTTTCTGTTTGTGGAACATTTTTGTCTGTTTGTGAAACATTTGTGTGTGTTTGTGGACCATTTTGGTGTGTTTGTGGACCGTTTTTGTGTGTTTGTTGAACAATTTTCTGTAATCGTGAAACATTTTCGTGTGTTTGTGGATATTTTTGTGTGTTTGTGGAACATTATTATGTGATTGTGGAACGTTTTAGTGTGATTGTGGAACATTTTTGTGTTTGTTAAACGTTTTTTGTGTGACTGGAACATTTAGTGTAATTGTAGAACCCTTTTGTGTGTTTGCAGAACATTATTGTGTGATTGTGAAACGTTTTAGCGTGATTGTGGAACATTTTTGTGTTTGTAGAACATTTTAGTGTAACTGTATGTTTGTGGAACATTTTTGTGTGTTTTGGACCATTTTTGTGTGTTTTTGGACCATTTTTGTGTTTGTTGAACAATTTTCTGTAATCGTGAAACATTATAATGTGTTTGTGGAACATTTTTTTCGTTTGTGGAAATTTATTGTGTGAGTGTGGTACAATTGTGTATTTGTAGAATATTTTAGTATGACTGGAACATTTTAATGCAATAGTAGAACACATGTGTGTGTTTGTATAACATTTTTGAGTGTTTGTGAAACATTTTTGTGTGTTTGTGGACCGTTTTTGTGTGTCTGTTGAACAATTTTCCGTAATCGTGAAACCTTTTTTTCTGTTTGTGGAACATTTTTGTGTGTTTGTGAAACATTTGTGTGTGTTTGTGGACCGTTTTGGTGTGTTTGTGGACCGTTTTTGTGTGTTTGTTGAACAATTTTCTGTAATCGTGAAACATTTTCGTGTGTTTGTGGATATTTTTGTGTGTTTGTGGAACATTATTATGTGATTGTGAACGTTTTAGTGTGATTGTGGAACATTTTTGTGTTTGTTAAACGTTTTTGTGTGACTGGAACATTTAGTGTAATTGTAGAACCCTTTTGTGTGTTTGCGGAACATTATTGTGTGATTGTGAAACGTGTTTGTGTTTGTGGAACATGTTTGTAGAACATTTGAGTGCAACTGTATGTTTGTGGAACATTTTTGTGTGTTTGTGGAATCAGAGATGATTACCTGTTGAGACCCAGGCAGCAACACTTGCTCGCTGAAGCCTGCGGAGAATCACAAAGAAAAAAAGTTATTGTCGTGCTGACTAGGTTAACTTGCACTTACAGATGTAGTGACCAACTGTAGTTACTGACAGTGGTTTTCCGAAGTGTTCCTGAGCCCATGTGGTGATATCCTTTACACACTGATGTCACTTTCTGATGCTGTACCGTCTGAAAGATCAATGGTCCTACCGATCTCAGACAGACACTCTAACCACTAGGCCACTGTGTAAGTTATCATGCTTTTACAGATGTAGCGACCAACTGTAGTAACTCACAGTGGTTTTCCGAAGTGTTCCTGAGCCCATGTGGTGATGTCCTTTACACAGTGATGTCACTTGTTGATGCACTTTTGCCTGAGAGCTCAATGGTCCTAGCAATCTCAGATGGACACTCTAACCACTAGGCCACTGAGTAGGTTAACTTGCACTTACAGATGTAGCGACCAACTGTAGTAACTCACAGTGGTTTTCTGAAGTGTTCCTGAGCCCATGTGGTGATACCCTTTACACACTGATGTCACTTTTTGATGCGGTACCGCCTGAGAGATCAATGGTCCTAGCAATCTCAGATGGACACTCTAACCACTAGGCCACTGAGTAGGTTACTGTAACTTGCACTTACAGATGTAGTGACCAACTGTAGTTACTGACAGTGGTTTTCCGAAGTGTTCCTGAGCCCATGTGGTGATACCCTTTTTACACAGCGATGTCACTTGTTGATGCAATACCGCCTGAGAGCCCAATGGTCCTACTGATCTCAGACGGACACTCTAACCACTAGGCCACATAAGTTAACTTGCACTTACAGATGTAGTGACCAACTGTAGTTACTGACAGTGATTTACCGAAGTGTTCCTGAGCCCATGTGGTGATATCCTTTACACACTGACGTCACTTTTTGATGCGGTACCGTCTGAGAGATCTATGGTCCTACCGATCTCAGGGCGGACACTCTACCTAGCGACCGACTGTAGATACCGACGGTGGTTTTCCGAAGTGCTCCTGAGCCCATGTGGTGATATCCTTTACACACTGATGTCACTTTCTGATGCGGTACCGTCTGGTCCTACCGATCTCAGACGGAAACTCTAACCACTGAGTAGCATAGCGCGTACACATAAGCATGAAAAGTTGCAATATTACGGGAACGAGTCGGATTTTATCGTCGTAGAAACTTCGGAATACGTGAAAATGAAGACCGGAATAGTCAAGGAAAGGTCCTTTAAGGAGAATAAACTAGTTCTTTGTTGTTCCAGGTAACGTGTTTGTGGTGAGTCTGGCCTTTGCGGACCTCGTGGTGGCGTTCTACCCGTACCCTCTGGTTCTGTACGCGCTCTTCCACGACGGCTGGGCGCTGGGAAACACTCAATGCATGGTAAGTCCTGGCTAAGTCCTGGCTAAGTCCTGGCTAAGTCCTCGCCAAACCTCGCTCACGATGTTCCTGGCGTTCCCCGTGCTCAAGGTCAGCGGTTTCCTGATGGGCCTGAGCGTCATCGGCTCCATCTTCAACATCACGGGCATCGCGGTGAACCGCTACTGCTACATCTGCCACTCCTTCTCCTACAGCCGGCTGTACAACTACCGCAACACGCTGATGCTGGTGGCCTTGATATGGCTGCTGACCGTGGTGGCCATCGTGCCCAACTTCTTCGTGGGCTCGCTGCGCTACGACCCCCGCGTCTACTCCTGCACCTTCGCCCAGAACGTCAGCAGCTCCTACACCGTGGCGGTGGTGGTGGTGCACTTCCTGGTGCCCATCGCCGTGGTAACCTTCTGCTACCTGCGCATCTGGATACTGGTCATTCAGGTCAGGGTGATTCCATTCCTCACGTACAGATAGAGGGTTTCTCCCCTGCGTGTAGTTGAACCTGGAGCACCGCCGCGGCAAAATAAAAGCCGGCACACCGTAAAAATGTATGAATGGATGATACTGCCCATTAAAGAATGTTGGTATCTTCAAAACCAGTACAATATAAACCAGGGGTCACCAACCTTTTTGAAAGAGCTACTTCTTGGGTACTGATTCCTGCCAAGGGCTACCAGTTTGATACACACTTCAATAAATGGCCAGAAATAGCCAATTTGCTCAATTTACCTTTAATTAATAAATATATATATATATATATAAAAACTAGGTATTTCTGTCTGTCATTCCGTCGTACATTTTTTTGTCTTTTACGGAAGGTTTTTTGTGGCGAATAAATTATGAAAAAAAACACCTAAAGTCCTACTGAAAGCCACTACTAGCCACCACGCAGTCTGATAGTTTATATATCAATGATGAAATATTAACATTGCATCACATGACAATACGCCCGCTTTAGTTGAAAACGTCGGTGATCATGCGTGACGTCTCAGATTCTAGCGGACATTTTTTTCCAGCCCGATCCAAGCTATAAGTCGACTGCTTTAATCGCATAATTCCACAGTATTCTGGACGTCTGTGTTGCTGAATCTTTTGGGATTTGTTCAATGAATAATGGAGACGTCAAAGAAGAAATATGGCGAAATACTGAAGTATGACACATAGAATGGACCTGCTATCCCCGTTTGAATAAGAAAATCTCATTTCAGTAGGCCTTTAATTGAACGGTTTAAAAAAGGAGAAAACAGGAAAAAGAAAATTAAATTTTGAAACAGTTTATCTTCAATTTCGACTCTTTAAAATTAAAAATTCAACCGAAAAAAAGAATTGATTGATTGATTGATACTTTTATTAGTAGATTGCACAGTACAGTACATATTCCGTACAATTGACCACTAAATGGTAACACCCCAATAAGTTTTTCAACTTGTTTAAGTCGGAGTCCACGTTAATCAATTCATGGTAAGAAGAGAAAAACTAGCTAATTCCAAATATGAAAAAAAAAAATACTGTGTTTCTCACCATCTTTGTCAAAGTACTGGCACTCACAACTTTTTTGGGCCCCATGCTGCATTATTTTGGAGGGGGGATAAAAATACAGATTCTGAGTCTTATGTCCCAGACATACCTCAGTTATCCTAGTTAGTCCCAAAAAGTCTTACAAAGACCAAATCACCCACAAACTGAATACATTTCTCCCAAAAGAAATAACGTAAAACCAGTTAATTGGTTCCAAACACCAAAAATACAAAGACGAAATAACCTAAACACTTATCAATCGGTTTCAAACACCCACAAATATGAAGAAAAAAATAACATTTTACTGTGTTTCTCACCATCTTTGTCAAAGTACTGGCACTCACAACTTTTTTGGGCCCCATGGTGGATTATTTTGGAGGGGGGAAAAAAATACAGATTCTGAGTCTGATGTCCAGGACATACCTCAGTTATCCTAGTTAGTCCCAAAAAGTCTTACAAAGACCAAATCACCCAAAAACTGAATACATTTCTCCCAAAAGAAATAACGTAAAAACAATTAATTGGTTCCAAACACCAAAAATACAAAGAGGAAATAACCTAACAAATAATTAATCGTTTTCAAACACCCACAAATATGAAGAAAATAACTAACGTTTTACTGTGTTTCTCACCTTTTGTATCAAAGTGCTGGCACTCACAACTTTTTTTGGGCCCCATGGTGGATTATTTGGGAGGGGGGAAAAAAAGTACAGATTCTGAGTCTGATGTCCAGGACGTACTTCAGTTTTCGTAGTCAGTTCCAAAAGGTCTTACAAAGACCAAATCGCGCAAAAACTGAATCAATTTCTCCCAAAATATCTAACGTCAAACCAATTAATTGGTTCCAAACACCATAAATACAAAGATGAAATAACCAAACAAATAATTAATCGGTTTCAAACACCCACAAATATGAAGAAAATAACTAACATTTTACTGTGTTTCTCACCTTTTGTATCAAAGTGCTGGCTCTCACAACTTTTTTTGGCCCCATGGTGGATTACTTTGGAGGGGGGGAAAATTACAGATTCTAAATCAGATGTCGCGGATATACGTCAGTTTTCGTAGTCAGTTCCGAAAGGTCTAACAAACACCAAATCGCGCAAAAACTGAATCAATTTCTCCCAAAATAAATAACGTAAAACCAATTAATTGGTTCCAAACACCAAAAATACGAAGACGAAATAACTACAAAAATTATCAATCGGTTTCAAACACCCACAAGTATGAAGAAAAAACTAACATTTTACTGTGTTTCTCATCATCTTTGTCAAAGTACTGGCACTCACAACTTTTTTGGGCCCCATGCTGCATTATTTTGGAGGGGGGAAAAAATACAGATTCTGAGTCTTTTGTCCCAGACATACCTCGGTTATCCTAGTTAGTCCCAAAAAGTCTTACAAAGACCAAATCACCCAAAAACTGAATACATTTCTCCCAAAATAAATAACGTAAAACCAATTAATTGGTTCCAAACACCAAAAATACGAAGACGAAATAACCTAAAAAATTATCAATCGGTTTCAAACATCCACAAATATGAAGAAAAAACTAACATTTTACTGTGTTTGTCACCATCTTTGCCAAAGTGCTGGCACTCACAACTTTTTTGGGCCCCATGGTGGATTATTTTGGAGGGGGGAAAAATTAGATTCTGAGTCTGATGTCCCGGGCATACCTCAGTTTTCGTAGTCAGTTCCAAAAGGTCTTACAAAGACCAAATCGCGCAAAAACTGAATCAATTTCTCCCAAAATATATAACGTCAAACCAATTAATTGGTTCCAAACACCATAAATACGAAGATGAAATAACCTAACAAATAATTAATCGGTTTCAAACACCCACAAATATGAAGAAAATAACTAACATTTTACTGTGTTTCTCACCTTTTGTATCAAAGTGCTGGCACTCACAACTTTTTTTGGCCCCATGGTGGATTACTTTGGAGGGGGGGAAAATTACAGATTCTAAGTCTGATGTCGCGGATATACGTCAGTTTTCGTAGTCAGTTCCGAAAGGTCTTACAAATACCAAATCGCGCAAAAACTGAATCAATTTCTCCCAAAATAAATAACGTAAAACCAATTAATCGGTTCCAAACACCAAAAATGCGAAGACGAAATAACTAAAAAAATTATCAATCGGTTTCAAACACCCACAAGTATGAAGAAAACAATAACATTTTACTGTGTTTCTCACCTTCTTTATCAAAGTGCTGGCACTCACAACTTTTTTTGGCCCCATGGTGCATTATTTTGGAGGGGGGAAAAAAATACAGATTCTGAGTCTGATGTCCCGGACATACCTCAGTTATCCTAGTTAGTCCCAAAAAGTCTTACAAAGACCAAATCACCCACAAACTGAATACATTTCTCCCAAAAGAAATAACGTAAAACCAATTAATTGGTTCCAAACACCAAAAATACGAAGACGAAATAACCTAAACAATTATCAATCGGTTTCAAACATCCACAAATATGAAAAAAAAAATACTGTGTTTGTCACCATCTTTGTCAAAGTGCTGGCACTCACAACTTTTTTGGGCCCCATGGTGGATTATTTTGGAAGGGGGAAATACTGTATATATATACATATATACAGTATATATATATATATACTGTATATATATATATATACAGTATATATATATATATATATATATATATATATATATATATATATATATATATATATATATATACTGTATATATACACACACATCTCCCCCCAAAAAATTTTTATCAATTTTTGAAACTTATGAATAGATTTACAATCGGGATGAATAAGACTCGAGATTCGGCTGTGAACCAATTTTTTTGTGCGCACCTATTACTTTCAAAGTCTTGGCCATAAGTAGTTTGAAAAACATCTCTACATATCATAAAACTGTTCCTACATGTTTTATTTTGAAAAACATGCATCTGATGACCCCTGGAACCAGGCGGGCACTGAACGTTCAAGAAAAAAGGTCCTTCATATTGATAACGCGGTTTGTTACCATCGTTTTGACATCATTATCGATAATGTCATGTTGGCCACGCCCCTTGCCACGCCCACACCTGGACCAATAAAGCAAAGTTGTAAATACCTCCAATTATGCCACAAACCGTCGAAAATCGTCCGAAAGCAAATACACGGGAAGGCGCCCCGACTTTCTGGGAATGTGGAAACAACGACATTTCGCTTTTTTTGACCCGCTTCTGATGAGTCAGTAAATTGTGTAAATGCCACAAGGCTCCATTTAAATCCTCTTGGACGTGTGGAACATTTAGCTGGGCCGCATTGATCCGTAATGGCTGAACATGTCTCGCCAACCCCGCGTCCCCGCACGTGCACAAATGTCAGCGCACGTGTGCTGACACACTTATTATCCCGCTTTAACCTTGGCCACGTAAAGGAAAACCCTATCACTGTTATTTGTCACTGGGCTCTTTCAGTTTCATTACACATAATAATTCTAAAATAAATCAATCAAAATAGGTCAAATTAATTATCTAATAAATAAATAAATAAATAAAAATACTGCGATGAGGTGGCGACTTGTCCAGGGTGTACCCCGCCTTCCGCCCAATTGTAGCTGAGATAGGCGCCACCCCAAAAGGGAATAAGCGGTAGAAAATGCATGGATGGATGGATAAATAAAAATACATGTATATTTAAAATAACCAATCAACACAAATAGCACAAAAAAAGCTAATAATTATCAACTTTGACTGTTTTTTTTTGTATTAAAAATCAATTTCTTGTGCTTTACGTGTACTTTTAGTAGGAAAGTTGTGGCAAAAGTTGCGATGTGTATCAATGTAACGTTAACCTCAAGAAGTAAAGGACTTCAAAAACAACTGGAGAACTAATACTGCACTGATGTTTTACTCATTTAAACAAAAAAAGAAGTAGCACACATTGTCAAATTACTGTACTGTTTTAGTGCACTTCAAATAATAATTACTTATATTTATACAACTAAACACCCCATTATTACATTCTTAAAGCAATACAGTTGTTAACTTATTTTGAAATGACATGTAATGACAAAAAATACAATAGGATAGTCACGTGATTAACTCACCTAAAGGTTTCTTTTACGTCACTTGACGTAAGATGAAAAAAACAAACAAAATGAAAACAAAAATTATTGGGGATATAAAAGGGCCTGACTCATTAAAATGTTGAAAATAAGTTGTCTTTTTATTTTTACTTTCAACACTTAAAATTGTATTTAGATCCACTTCAGATCCATCCGTCGATTATAAGTTTTTAATTATGTATTTTATGTGTTTGTTTGATGCCCTTTTTGTGTGTGTATATACATATATATATATATATATACACATATATACAAATATATACATATGTACAAAACCCCGTTTCTATATGAGTTGGGAAATTGTGTTAGATGTAAATATAAACAGAATACAATGATTTGCAAATCCTTTTCAACAAATATTCAGTTGAATGCACCACAAAGACAAGATATTTGATGTTCAAACTCATAAACTTTTTTTTTGTGCAACATATGTTGTCATCCAAGCAACGTTATCATGGACGCCCCTGCTTATTTCAGCAAAACAATGCCAAGCCCCGTGTTACAACAGCGTGGCTTCGTAGTAAAAGAGTGCAGGTACTGTCCTGGCCCGCCTGCAGTCCAGACCTGTCTCCCATGGAAAATGTGTGAAGTGTAAAATACGACAGCGGAGACCCCGGACTGTTGAACAACTTAAGCTGTACATCAAGCAAGAATGGGAAAGAATTCCACTTTCAAAGCTTCAACAATTAGTTTCCTCAGTTCCCAAACGTTTATTGAGTGTTGTTAAAAGAAAAGGTGATGTAACACAGTGGTGAACATGCCCTTTCCCAACTACTTTGGCATGTGTTGCAGCCATTAGATTGTAAGTTAATTATTATTTGCAAAAAAAAAGTTTATAGTTTGAACATCAAACATCTTGTCTTTGTAGTGCATTCAATTGAAAATGCGTTGAAAAGGATTTGCACATCATTGTATTCTGTTTATATTTACATCTAACACCATTTCCCAACTCATATGGAAACAGGGTTTGTATATTTGTAATTTCTGATGTATCTAGTAGCTATTGAACAACCGTAATTTGTGTGTGTATAAAACGTAGAAATGATATACAATTTACTGCAACATGTTTTCTGCAGTTATAGAAGAGGAATTATTGTAGGCTGAAATGTGAACATTCCTCCTGACACACACGATAAAAATGTTATTTATACTGCTTTGAAAATAATCATTGAAGGTTTGTTTGTCACTTCCTACAGTCAGTACGTTTCCATGCACTAAATTAGTCCCATCATTCAGTTTTGTATATTTCCACGTTCTAGTTTGCATGTTTTCATCTCCAATGTGACTTAGGCGCATGCGCAGTGCGCCGCTCGCACACTAGGGGGCGAGCGTGGTGAGTTCAGCTGGTTCACTTTGTTAAAATGAAGTAGAAGAAGAAAATGCTACGAGCTAACACGCTAGCGCCGGTAACTTTTCAAGCTACAGAAAGACAATTACAACTTTTAACTGCTTTTTGGTGAGTTTGGTGAGGTTTTGATGTGTTTGAAGGACATCTGTGGTTATTATGATCATCAGAGACATTTAAAAAGATCGCTAATTTAGTCAAATGTGTTAAGTTTCTGCTTACCTGTTGTCTCAGATGTGCTGACGTCATGACGCGTCATTCAAAGTTTCTTCTTTGGGAACATTCTGACACTTTTTGAACTAGCGGCACTCTATTTTAAGACGTACTTTCTAAAAGACTGACATATTTTTAACTGGATACTTTCAAAATACTGACATATTTCAGCTGTACGTTGGCGAAATGGTTTCCATGCTCACGTCGGATTGGTCAAACAGAGTCACGTGACTTCCAGGCATCGTTTGATTGGTGGAAGGGAGTTTAGCGTCCCCAATGCTTACGTCGGATTGGCGAAACGCAGTCACGTGACAGCGCCTGGCGGGAAAAGGCTCGCTGACGAATGACTCGTCTATACAAGTAAATAAATAATTTGTACTGTATTTGTACTTATTTTAAATATTATTATTGCTCGATTGTTTGTAAATGGTGCAGTTGATAAAAAAGTAGATAAATAATTGTGATATAAATAAACGTCACGATTGGAAATAAACTTTTATTTGTAACAGAGTAAAAGTCGTTCTTCTTCTCCTCAAAAATAATCGAGTAAAAGTTAACAGGATGTTGTATTAAAACTGCAATTCAGCCAAACTGTCATTGTCCTAAAACTAATACTGCATCAAAATCAGTGTTGTTATGAATTAGTGACCTATTAAAGACCGTAATAACCTCATCTTAAGTATTTCACATCACAATTCATGTTTGGAAATGCTGCATATTTAGGGGTTTTCACATATTATTTTTTTTTTTACAAATATATAAAAAAATAATTAGAATAAAAATAGATAGGTCTTAAACTGTTAAATAAAATAAAGGGTTAAAAGTTTCAAAAGTAAATTATTATATGACTTATAATAATTTTCATCGCTTATCCGTTTTTTGGTTAAAAAAAGGAATATTGTGAGTTTTCAGGAAAAAAAATGGTCATAGTTCTGAAAATAATAATGCATCAAGTCGCCCTGCGATGAGGTGGCGTCTTGTCCAGGGTGTACGCCGCCTTCCGCCCGAGCGCTGCTGAGATGGGCTCCAGCGACCCCCCGCCACCCTAAAAAGGGACAAGCGGTAGAAACTGGATGGATGGATAATGCATCAAGTCAGTGTTGTTTTGAATTAATGACTCATTAAAGGCTCTGATAACATCATCTAAAGTATTACATATTGCAACTCATTTTTGGAAATACTACATACTGTGCGTTTTTACTGTAATGTATATATATATATATATGTGTGTATATATATATATATGTGTATATATATATATATATATAAAATGGGTATTTCTGTCTGTCATTCCATCGTACATTACTTTTTTTTCCTGTTACGGAAGGTTTTTTGTAGAGAATAAATGATGAAAAAAAACACTTAATTGAACAGTTTAAAAGAGGAGAAAACATGAAAAAAATGAAAATTAAATTTTGAAACATAGTTTATCTTCAATTTCGACTCCTTAAAATTCAAAATTCAATCGAAAAAAAAAGAAAAAAACTAGCTAATTTGAATCTTTTTGAAAAAATAAAAAAAAGTGTTTACGGAACATCATTAGTCATTTTTCCTGATTAAGATTAATTTTATAATTTTGATGACATGTTTTAAATAGGTTAAAATCCAATCTGCACTTTGTTAGAATATATAACAAATTGGACCAAGCTATATTTCTAACAAAGACAAATTATTATTTCTTCTAGATTTTCTAGAACAAAAATTTTAAAAGAAATTCTAAAGACTTTGAAATAAGATTTAAATTTGATTCTACAGATTTTCTAGAGTATTTTTTGGGAATTTTAATCATAAGTTTAAAGAAATATTTCACAAATATTCTTTGTGGAAAAAACAGAAGCTAAAATGAAGAATTAAATTAAAATGTATTTATAATTTTTTACAATAAAAAAAAATACTTGAACATTGATTTAAATTGTCAGGAAAGAAGAGGAAGGAATTTAAAAGGTAAAAGTGTTTAAAAATCCTAAAATCATTTTTAAGGTTGTATTTTTTTCTAAAATTGTCTTTCTGAAAGTTATTTAAAAAATAATGAATTTATTTCAACAAAACGATAGGAATGTCGTACAGACATTAAACAAAAACCTCAATGTAGGTCTCACTTAGACCTACATTTCATTCGTTGACATCTTTAAAATATTTTCTTGAATTTTTGAGTTTTGTCTCTTAGAATTAAAAATGTCCAGCAAAGCGAGACCAGCTTGCTAGTAAATAAATACAATTTAAAAAATAGAGGCAGCTCACTGGTAAGTGCTGCTATTTGAGCTATTTTTAGAACAGGCCAGCGGGCGACTCATCTGGTCCTTATGGTCGACCACGTTGGTGACCCCTGGTCTATACTGGATATAAATTATGAATAACCGCCGCGTGTCAGTTCCAGGGTCAAAGTGTGGCTGCTTGTGTTTTTGTGAGGAAAAGCGTAAGAAGAAGTTAAGTGTCTTGCAGGTGCGACGCAAAGTCAAGACGGAGGAGAGTCCCCGCCTGCGACCCAGCGACCTGCGCAACTTCATCACCATGTTCGTGGTCTTCGTGCTCTTCGCCATCTGCTGGGCGCCGCTCAACCTGATCGGCCTGGCGGTGGCCATCGACCCGGCGGGCGTGGGCCCGCTCATCCCCGAGTGGCTCTTCGTGGTCAGCTACTTCATGGCGTACTTCAACAGCTGCCTCAACGCCGTCATCTACGGCCTGCTCAACCGCAACTTCCGCAACGAGTACAAGCGCATCGTCACCTCCGTCTGGGTCACGCGTCTCTTCGTCACCGAGACCTCGCGGGCCGCCACCGAGGGCCGCAGCCTCCGCAGCAAGCAGACGCCGCCGCCGCCGCCGCCCACGCCGCCGCCACCGCTCAACAACAACCAGTCGCTGCGGGACCGCACCAACAAGAACTGAACAACAGCCCGGATCTTTCTTTCCATCAAGTGCTCGGCGCCGTTTCCACGCCAAAAACTATGTGAACGCTACATCGGGATCACGTGTGGCGTCCTTTTTCTCACGCCCACCAGCCACTTCCCAAGCCTCAAATCGCCCGACTCGCCTCATCGGAGCACCAACTTAGTAATGAAAAGACGGGGGGGGTGATGTCATCGGGCGACGCCCTCTCGCCAACAGGAAGTGATAAGAAAAACTATACTCGGAGCTAAAGACATGGCAGACATTCTGTCCACATGAGACGGACGCACCTCGGTTTTGCTCGACCGCTCCACCAGGTCCAACTAAGACCAAATCCTGCAAAAACTGAATCAGAAAGAAATCATGGAAACCAAACACCCACAAATATGAAAAAAAAAATACTGTGTTTCTCACCATCTTTGTCAAAGTGCTGGCACTCACAACTTTTTTTGGCCCCATGGTACATTGCTTTGGAGGGGGGAAAAATTACAGATTCTGAGTCTGATGTCCCGGACATACCTCAGTTTTTGTAGTCAGTTCCAAAAGGTCTTACAAAGACTAAATCGCCCAAAAACTGAATCAATTCCTCCCAAAAGAAATAATGTAAAACCAATTAATTGGTTCCAAACACCAAAAATATGAAGAAGAAAAAAACCTAACAAATAATGAATTTGTTTCCAACACTCACATATATGAAGACAAAAAAAAAATACTGTGTTTCTCACCATCTTTGTCAAAGTGCTGGCACTCACAACCTTTTTTGGCCCCATGGTGCATTGCTTTGGAGGGGGAAAAAAATACAGATTCTGAGTCTGATGTCCAGGACATACCTCAGTTTTTGTAGTCAGTTCCAAAAGGTCTTACAAAGACTAAATCGCCCAAAAACTGAATCAATTCCTTCCAAAAGAAATAATGTAAAACCAATTAATTGGTTCCAAACACCAAAAATATGAAGAAGAAAAAAACCTAACAAATAATGAATTGGTTTCCAACACTCACAGATATGAAGACAAAAAAAAATACTGTGTTTCTCACCTTCTATGTCAAAGTGCTGGCACTCACAACTTTTTTTGGCCCCATGGTGGATTACTTTGGAGGGGGAAAAAATACAAATTCTGAGTCTGATGTCCAGGACATACCTCAGTTTTTGTAGTCAGTTCCAAAAGGTCTTACAAAGACTAAATCACCCAAAACCTGAATCAATTCCTCCCAAAATAAATAATGTAAAACCGATTAATTGGTTCCAAACACCAAAAATATGAAGAAGAAAAAAGCCTAACAAATAATGAATTGGTTTCCAACACTCACATATATGGAGACAAAAAAAAATACTGTGTTTCTCACCATCTTTGTCAAAGTGCTGGCACTCACAACTTTTTTTGGCCCCATGGTGCATTATTTTGGAGGGGGGAAAAAATACAGATTCTGAGTCTGATGTCCCGGACATACCTCAGTTATCCTAGTTAGTCCCAAAAAGTCTTACAAAGACCAAATCACCCACAAACTGAATACATTTCTCCCAAAAGAAATAACGTAAAACCAATTAATTGGTTCCAAACACCAAAAATACGAAGACGAAATAACCTTAAAAAAATTATCAATCGGTTTCAAACATCCACAAATATGAAGAAAAAACTAACATTTTACTGTGTTTCTCACCTTCTTTGTCAAAGTGCTGGCACTCACAACTTTTTTGGGCCCCATGGTGGATTATTTTGAAGGGAGGGAAAAAGTACAGATTCTAAGTCTGATGTCCCGGACATACTTCAGTTTTCGTAGTCAGTTCCAAAAGGTCTTTCAAAGACCAAATTGCGCAAAAACTGAATCAATTCCTCCCAAAAGAAATAACGTAAAACCAATTAATTGGTTCCAAACACCCAAAAATATGAAGAAAATTTAACATTGTTTCTCAAATTCTTTACCAAAGGGCCGGCACTCACAACTTTTTTTGAGCCCATGTAGAATTATTTTGAAGGAACAAAAAGACAGATTTTGAGTCTGATAAAACATAATTTCTTTGGTTTTCGTAATCCGTTCCAAAGACCAAATGGCTCAAAAACAGAATCCTTTTTGTCAAAAAGAAATAATGTTAATCCAGTTAATTGGTTCCAAACATCCAAAAATATGAAGAAAATGTAGCATTGTTTCCCCCCTTCTTTGTCAAAGTGATGGCACTCGCAACTTTTTTGGGCCCCATGGTGGATTATTTAGAATTTTTTAAAAGAGTATAGATTCTTAATCTGATGATCCAAACATATCTCAAACTTCTTAATCTGTTCCAAAAGGTCCGACAATGACTAAATCGCTCCAAAACTGAATCAGTTTTTTCCAAAATAAATAATATTAATCCATTTAATTGGTTCCAAACATCCAAAATAATGAAAAAAATGTAACATTGTTTCTCCCTTCTTTATCAAAGTGCTGGCACTCGCAATTTTTCTGGCCCCATGGTGGATTATTTTGAATTTAGAACAAAGTATGGATTCTAAATCTGATGATCAAGACGTACCTCGAACGTTTTAGTCTGCTCCAAAAGGTCCGACAAAGACCAAATAGCGTGGAAACTGGATCAGTTTCTCCCAAAAGAAATCATGTCAAACCAAAGCACTGGCACTCGCAACTTTTTCCGGCCCCATGGTGGATTATTTTGAATTTTTTAAAAGAGTATAGATTCTTAATCTGATGATCCAGACATATCTCAAACTTCTTAATCTGTTCCAAAAGGTCCGACAATGACTAAATCGCTCCAAAACTGAATCAGTTTTTTCCAAAATAAATAATATTAATCCATTTAATTGGTTCCAAACATCCAAAATAATGAAAAAAATGTAACATTGTTTCTCCCTTCTTTATCAAAGTGCTGGCACTCGCAATTTTTCTGGCCCCATGGTGGATTATTTTGAATTTAGAACAAAGTATAGATTCTAAATCTGATGATCAAGACGTACCTCGAACGTTTTAGTCTGTTCCAAAAGGTCCGACAAAGACCAAATCGCGTGGGAACTGGATCAGTTTCTCCCAAAAGAAATCATGTCAAACCAAAGCACTGGCACTCGCAACTTTTTCTGGCCCCATGGTGGATTATTTTGAATTTTTTAAAAGAGTATAGATTCTTAATCTGATGATCCAGACATATCTCAAACTTCTTAATCTGTTCCAAAAGGTCCGACCATGACTAAATCGCTCCAAAACTGAATCAGTTTTTTCCAAAATAAATAATATTAATCCATTTAATTGGTTCCAAATATCCAAAATACTGAAAAAAATGTAACATTGTTTCTCCCCTTCTTTATCAAAGTGCTGGCACTCGCAACTTTTTCCGGCCCCATGGTGGATTATTTTGAATTTAGAACAAAGTATAGATTCTCAATCTGATGATCAAGACGTACCTCGAACGTCTTAGTCTGTTCCAAAAGGTCCGACAAAGACCAAATAGCGTGGAAACTGGATCAGTTTCTCCCAAAAGAAATCATGTCAAACCAAAGCACTGGCACTCGCAACTTTTTCTGGCCCCATGGTGGATTATTTTGAATTTTTTAAAAGAGTATAGATTCTTAATCTGATGATCCAGACATATCTCAAACTTCTTAATCTGTTCCAAAAGGTCCGACCATGACTAAATCGCTCCAAAACTGAATCAGTTTTTTCCAAAATAAATAATATTAATCCATTTAATTGGTTCCAAACATCCAAAATAATGAAAAAAATGTAACATTGTTTCTCCCCTTCTTTATCAAAGTGCTGGCACTCGCAACTTTTTTTGGCCCCATGGTGGATTATTTTGAATTTAGAACAAAGTATAGATTCTTAATCTGATGATCAAGACGTACCTCGAACGTCTTAGTCTGTTCCAAAAGGTCAGACGAAGACCAAATCGCGTGGGAACTGGATCAGTTTCCCCCAAAAGAAATCATGTCAAAACAAAACACTGGCACTCGCAACTTTTGTTGGCTCCATGGTGGATTATTTTGAATTTAGAACAAAATATAGATTCTTAATCTGATGATCAAGACGTACCTCGAAGGTCTTAGTCTGTTCCAAAAGGTCCGACAAAGACCAAATCGCATGGAAACTGGATCAGTTTCTCCTAAAAGAAATCATGTCAAACTAAAGCACTGGCACTCGCAACTTTTTCTGGCCCCATGGTGGATTATTTTTGGACAGATGGTGAGTCGCAAACACGTGGGATTTGTTGTTTGGGATGAGTTTGTCATTGAATACCAAAAGTTGCACGCTCCAGGTGTGCGGCGTAGTGATGCTTAGTAAAAACACAATCAGGAGCAACTCTGGCAGACACCGCACAAAAAAACAGGGGTGTCCAAACTTTTTCCCAGCCAGCGTTGCACACATGAAATAAAGGTTGTTGTTTTTTTGATACATTTTGTACATCGAAGATGCTAAAAGCAATCCAATGTAGATCCTTAACATTTTAGATACTGAAATATGTGTAAGGATGAGGAAAATAAGTGTGAATGACTGAAGTGGTGTCCTTGGTGATTATGGACACACACTTTCTTTTTTTTTTTAATTAAAGGTCAACAGCAGTGGATTGTTCATCCTGCTGGGATGCTGATGTCAGAGTGATGTCGTACAACAAGATATCAAACCATTCATGCCAACATTCTCAGCTCAAAATAGTCCTCTAAAGCAGTGGTCACCAACCTTTTTGTATCCGCGCTTAATCATTTGTCCCGCGGCCCGGGGGGGTCCTTTTTTTTTTTTTCTTCTTCTTTGTCATGAAAAATGGAGGTTTTTGTGGTTGGTGCACTAATTATAAGTGTATATTGTGTTTTTATGTTGATTTAATAAAAAATAAAATATATATATATATATTTTAAATAAATAATTCTTCTGCGGCCCGGTGGTTGGGGACCACTGCTTTAAAGGCTTCTTGGCATATTTAATAATAATACAATTAAAAACAAAACATTACCACACCCTACATGAGAACAATTAGGACAATTTTAAAATAATATATGTTTAATAATAGGTCGTAATATCTGAATTAATTAATTTATTATCATATGTACTGTATGTATTATTATTATTATTATTACTATTATTCCATTCATAATGGTAATGATATCAATTTAATACCAAATTCAATACATTTTGGGGGAAATAATATTGATTTATTCTATTTAATTGTAAATGACTGATCAAAGTTAAAACAGTATATATATATATATATATTATACATGCACATATACACACACATACATATATATATATATATATGTATACATGAATAGATACATATATAAATATACATACATGTATACAAATACATACACACACACATATATACACTTATATATATATATATACACTTATAAATGTGTATATATATATATATATACACAAATATATATATGTATATTTACACATACTGTATTTATATACATATATACAAACATATACACACACATACACAGATATATATATGTATACATGAATAGATACATATATATAAATATACATACATGTATACAAATACATACACACACACATATATACACTTATATATATATATACACTTATAAATGTGTATATATATATACACAAATATATATATGTACAGTATATTTACACATACTGTATTTATATACATATATACAAACATATACATACATTTACACAGATATATATGTATATATACACATATGTATATATATATACATACATATATGCACATATACAAACACATATATACATACATATAAATGTATGTAAAGACATATTTATACATAAATACATATAGGTACATAAATAAACATAGTTATATACAATCAAATATACATACACATACATACTGTACATATATACATGTACACATGCATATATAAATGTACACACACGTATACAAATGTATACATACATACATTTATATATACATGTGTACATACATATAAACATACGTGCATATACATATATACACTATATATACACACACACACATATATGTCTATATATATATATATATATATATATATATATATATATATATATATATATATATATATATATATATATATATATATATATATATATATATATATATATAAACATATTAACAGGAACACCTATATGTACTTTTTTTGTCATAATTTTTGCCCGGTAAAATTCCGATGGTTTTTATAATATTGACAAATTGCCAAAATGTTTAAAATTTTTTTTTTTTTTTTTTAGAAAATTGTGACTTTTGTCGGGTAAAATTACGACTCTTTTGAATAACATTGCACAAATGTTCAGTTTGCCCTGCGATGAGGTGGCGACTTGTCCAGGGTGTACGCAGCCTTCCGCCCGATTGTAGCTGAGATAGGCACCAGTGCCCCCCGCCACCCCAAAGGGAATAAGCGGTAGGAAATGGATGGATGGATGTATATATATATATATATATGTGTGTGTACATATATACATATATACACACACACACATATATAAGCAGGTAAATGATTGTGATTTTTTACGATAATTCCAAATTCAAAAGTGTGATTTATCTCATTAAAAATACTTATGTGATAGCACTAATAATATATATATATATATATATATATATATATATATATATATATATATATATATATGCTTTGATCAGCCCTTTAAAATTGATACATCATTGCATTCATTTATTATTAATGTTAATAATATTATTATTCATCATAACAGTAATATAAATTGAATTATAGCAAAATTAACAATATTGCATACATTTAATAAAAGTAATAACATATCTATATATATACATATATGTGTGTGTATATATATATATAGATATATACAGTATATATATATACTGTTTACACATTTTATTATTTTTATTAAATGTATGTAATATTGTTAATTTTACTATTCAGTTTTTACCACTATTATTTTAAATAATAACATATATATATCTAATAATATATATATACACATACAGTATATATATATATATATATATATATATATATATACATAACTTTTATTATTTTTATTAAATGTATGTAATATTGTTAATTTTACTATTATTAAATTTGTATTACTCATATTTTAAATAATAACATATATATATATAATTATATATATATGTGTGTGTATATATATACATACATACACATATATATATACATACGTACAATATTGTTAATTTTACTATTATTAAATTTTTAGTACTATTATTGTAAATAACATATATATCTAATAAAATATATATATATTTTTTAATGAGATATATATGTTATTATTTATAATAATAGTAATATCAATTGAATAATAGTAATAAACAATATTACATTCATTTAATAAAAATGCTAACATTTATTTATATATATATATATTTTTTCATTAGATATATTTATGTTATTCTTTATAGTAATAATAATAATAATAATAAAGGCATGTGGGACTAAACAACATCAGGGCTGACCACCTTTTAGTCTGGGAAGTGTAAGCATGCCACTCCCTGTTTTTATTTTCCATTTTACTATCCTTTTATCATCAATTTATTTCTTGGAAATAAAAACAACGCCAACTGTTTGAGAAAAAGAGCAAACAAGCGTAATTAACATTTTGAAACCTTGTGACCGATACGGCTACGATGAATAAATATTACACTTTGTCAACTTCAACACAAAACTAAATGCAAGCTTTTTTTTGCCCACAAAATACGTATCATTTATTAGCATATCTGCTTCTTTTATTTATTTTTTTCTACAATATATAATGTTGCAATTTTCCAAGTCTTACGTTAGCTCGATGCTAATTGACATTGGGATATGCCATTCACATGCTACTGATTAGCATTAGCCATTTTACATGGCAATTTCAACACCTCCAATAACGAAAACAACTACTAAGATGCATGTTAGGGCTTGTAGTAAGTCCCATACTGGACTTGCAGTCCAGGACTGGGGTGTCCAAAGTATGGCCCGGGGGCGGGGGAGGGGCCAATGTCACTTTTTATTGGCCCGCGGCAGAACGTAAATATTCAATAATTATTGTGATGTTACTAGTAATATATTTTCAATTTGGATTAATCATGATTATTTACAAGAAATATAAACTTGCTCGCATGATTTTATCCGACTTAAATATGTGACTAAAATTTTAAAAATTAACACAATAATTTTTGTGAATACTCGCACGAGTTAACGTATTTTCTACTTGAATGTAAAAGATGCGTCTACATTTACTGACTGGAGGAGGTTTGGACGCCCCTGGGAGAAACACTTTGTAGGGACACGACTGGCACATTCAACTTAATGGCAAAGACTACTTTCCGACTGTGCTCAGGACAAACTCAAATGAACGCATGCTTGCAAATGATAGGGGCAAGAAATATTTCATTTGTAAAAAGCACTTAACATTGAGCAATCAACCTCAAAGCGCTACAGTGTATTAGAAATAGTAATAGAAACAAATACAAATAAAAACTCGAACAGCCTAATAGCTAGAACTAGTATGTATTTATCTAAAAAAATGTTGTTTTTTTTTTTTTTTATAAAAGAAGGGTTTTTAAGCCTTTTTTAAAAGCATTCACCGTCTGTGGTGCCCTCAGGTGGTCAGGGAGAGCATTTCACAGCTTTGTCCTTGGAGGTTGGAGGAGGTTAGCCTGTCCGGAGCGGAGGTGTCGTGTGAAGGACAGGCTAACCTGAAGACAGGACAGCACACTCGTCAGCAAATCTGAGATTGTATTATTGCACAAATGGACATTTACAGTTTCGCCACATGAACACACACAGAAGTACTCAAAACTGGTATGGATTGCCAGGTGGCAGGAAATGGTACTGCATGGGTTCGTTCTCGATTAAACCGATTCTGGCAATGTGTTCTTTGATATATTAGTAACCTTGAAACTTTTTCAAAACCGTTTACAGTTGGAAAGACTACTTCTGCTCGCATGGACATGATTTTAAATGTTTTTATTTTTTAATTGATTCCTCTTAAGATGAATCAATTTGTTGAGATTTTTTTTTAAATCGATTTAGTGGCCTATGAACATTTTTTTTTCAAGTTTTTTTTTTTAATCATTAAAGAAAGTTTAGTTTTTTTAATCGATATTTCAAAAATATGAATCGATTTAGAATGGCATGAAAATGTATTTGAAAAAATAAGAAGAAATTATATATATATATATATATACATACATGTATGTACATATTTTTATTTATTTATTTTTCTTGATTGATTTTCGATATTAATTGGTATTACTCTATTTACAATGACTTAATACATATTTTAAAAAAACAAATTCTTATGAATAACATATATATATACATACATACATATATATATACATATATACAGTACATATATATATATACACACGTATAAATATATATATATATGCACATTTACATGTGTATATATGTATACATATATACGTATGTATACATGTATATGTATATATACGTATGTACACACGTATATATATATATACACGTCTATGTGTGCCCTGCGATGAGGTGGCGACTTGTCCAGGGTGTACCCCGCCTTCCGCCCGATTGTAGCCGAGATAGGCACCAGCACCCCCCGCGACCCCAAAAGGGAATAAGCGGTAGGAAATGGATGGATGGATGTCTATGTGTATATATATACATATACAGATGTATGTATGTATGTATACATATACACACACATGTATATACACATATACATATGTATATATATATATACACACACACATGTATATAGTTACTGTATACTTTATGTATGTATATGTATACTGTATATATATGTATGTTTATATGTACACATTTTTATTTTGAAAAAAACACTATATATACATATATATAAAAATACATATATACATATACATATATTTGTATATTTATATACATATATAATTATTTTTTGGGGTAGTTTTTTATTTTTGGGGGGATGATTATGAATCGATTTAGAAATGTTGATGAATAAGAATGTTGGTTGAGGTGTGAAAACATGTTTGTTTACTGCTAATAAATGAGTTGTTCATGAATTATTACAGGAATCAAAAGTATATATTTTAAGATCATGTTTGAGATTCAAAGAAAAAAAAAAAGTATTCTATTTTGTACGCATTCCAAAAAAAAATGTACCTGCTTAGTAATTTTGACCAACACTGGATTGCTTTTAATGTCTTTTTCTAAACATGAACGTGGTCGACATCAAGTTGGCCAAATGTTGAGGAAATATATCAACATATTGTTTGAAGATGTGGACTATTGTCATTTTTGGGGATTCTCAGAAGGAGAATAAAATGTACAACTTGATTTGTTTGAGGAACTTGTCTTCATTTCTCTTCTTTTTTTCTACTTTACTGTCACTTTAAGTCTGCTCCTTTCCTACTTTACTGTCACTTTAAGTGTGCTCCTTCCCTACGTTACTGTCACTTTAAGTGTGCTCCTTTCCTGCATTACTGTCACTTTAAGTGTGCTCCTTTCCTACTTTACTGTCACTTTAAGTCTGCTCCTTTCCTACTTTACTGTCACTTTAAGTGTGCTCCTTCCCTACGTTACTGTCACTTTAAGTGTGCTCCTTTCCTACTTTACTGTCACTTTAAGTGTGCTCCTTCCCTACGTTACTGTCACTTTAAGTGTGCTCCTTTCCTACATTACTGTCACTTTAAGTGTGCTCCTTTCCTACGTTACTGTCACTTTAAGTGTGCTCCTTTCCTACTTTACTGTCACTTTAAGTGTGCTCCTTTTCTAGGTTACTGTCACTTTAAGTGTGCTCCTTTTCTAGGTTACTGTCACTTTAAGTCTGCTCCTTTCCTACGTTACTGTCACTTTAAGTGTGCTCCTTTCCTACTTTACTGTCACTTTAAGTGTGCTCCTTTTCTAGGTTACTGTCACTTTAAGTGTGCTCCTTTCCTACTTTACTGTCACTTTAAGTGTGCTCCTTTCCTACTTTACTGTCACTTTAAGTGTGCTCCTTTCCTACTTTACTGTCACTTTAAGTGTGCTCCTTTTCTAGGTTACTGTCACTTTAAGTGTGCTCCTTTCCTACTTTACTGTCACTTTAAGTGTGCTCCTTTCCTACTTTACTGTCACTTTAAGTGTGCTCCTTTTCTACATTACTGTCACTTTAAGTGTGCTCCTTTCCTACTTTACTGTCACTTTAAGTGTGCTCCTTTTCTAGGTTACTGTCACTTTAAGTGTGCTCCTTTCCTACTTTACTGTCACTTTAAGTGTGCTCCTTTCCTACTTTACTGTCACTTTAAGTGTGCTCCTTTTCTAGGTTACTGTCACTTTAAGTGTGCTCCTTTTCTAGGTTACTGTCACTTTAAGTCTGCTCCTTTCCTACTTTACTGTCACTTTAAGTGTGCTCCTTTTCTAGGTTACTGTCACTTTAAGTGTGCTCCTTTCCTACTTTACTGTCACTTTAAGTGTGCTCCTTTCCTACTTTACTGTCACTTTAAGTGTGCTCCTTTTCTAGGTTACTGTCACTTTAAGTGTGCTCCTTTTCTAGGTTACTGTCACTTTAAGTCTGCTCCTTTCCTACGTTACTGTCACTTTAAGTGTGCTCCTTTTCTACATTACTGTCACTTTAAGTCTGCTCCTTTTCTACTTTACTGTCACTTTAAGTGTGCTCTTTTTCTACGTTACTGTCACTTTAAGTGTGCTCCCTCCCTACATTACTGTCACTTTAAGTGTGCTCCTTTCCTACATTACTGTCACTTTAAGTGTGCTCCTTTCCTACATTACTGTCACTTTAAGTCTGCTCCTTCCCTACTTTACTGTCACTTTAAGTCTGCTCCTTTTCTACTTTACTGTCACTTTAAGTGTGCTCTTTTTCTACGTTACTGTCACTTTAAGTGTGCTCCTTTCCTAGGTTACTGTCACTTTAAGTGTGCTCCTTTTCTACGTTACTGTCACTTTAAGTGTGCTCCTTTCCTAGGTTACTGTCACTTTAAGTGTGCTCCTTCCCTACGTTACTGTCACTTTAAGTGTGCTACTTTTCTACGTTACTGTCACTTTAAGTGTGCTACTTTTCTACGTTACTGTCACTTTAAGTGTGCTCCTTTCCTACGTTACTGTCACTTTAAGTGTGCTCCTTTCCTACGTTACTATCACTTTAAGTGTGCTCCTTTCCTACGTTACTGTCACTTTAAGTGTGCTCCTTTCCTACGTTACTGTCACTTTAAGTGTGCTCCTTTTCTACATTACTGTCACTTTAAGTGTGCTCCTTTCCTACGTTACTGTCACTTTAAGTGTGCTCCTTTTCTAGGTTACTGTCACTTTAAGTGTGCTCCTTTCCTACTTTACTGTCACTTTAAGTGTGCTCCTTTCCTACGTTACTGTCACTTTAAGTGTGCTCCTTTTCTACATTACTGTCACTTTAAGTGTGCTCCTTTCCTACGTTACTGTCACTTTAAGTGTGCTCCTTTCCTACGTTACTGTCACTTTAAGTGTGCTCCTTTCCTACGTTACTGTCACTTTAAGTGTGCTCCTTTTCTACATTACTGTCACTTTAAGTGTGCTCCTTTCCTACGTTACTGTCACTTTAAGTGTGCTCCTTTTCTAGGTTACTGTCACTTTAAGTGTGCTCCTTTCCTACTTTACTGTCACTTTAAGTGTGCTCCTTTCCTACGTTACTGTCACTTTAAGTGTGCTCCTTTTCTACATTACTGTCACTTTAAGTGTGCTCCTTTCCTACGTTACTGTCACTTTAAGTGTGCTCCTTTTCTACGTTACTGTCACTTTAAGTCTGTTCCTTTTCTACTCTACTGTCACTTTAAGTGTGCTACTTTTCTACGTTACTGTCACTTTAAGTGTGCTCCTTTCCTAGGTTACTGTCACTTTAAGTGTGCTCCTTTTCTACTTTACTGTCACTCTAAGTGTGCTCCTTTCCTACGTTACTGTCACTTTAAGTCTGCTCCTTTTCTACATTACTGTCACTTTAAGTGTGCTCCTTTTCTACTTTACTGTCACTTTAAGTGTGCTCCTTTCCTACGTTACTGTCACTTTAAGTCTGCTCCTTTTCTACGTTACTGTCACTTTAAGTGTGCTCCTTTTCTACGTTACTGTCACTTTAAGTGTGCTCCTTTTCTACTTTACTGTCACTTTAAGTGTGCTCCTTTCCTACTTTACTGTCACTTTAAGTGTGCTCCTTTTCTACGTTACTGTCACTTTAAGTGTGCTCCTTTCCTACGTTACTGTCACTTTAAGTGTGCTCCTTTCCTACGTTACTGTCACTTTAAGTGTGCTCTTTTTCTACGTTACTGTCACTTTAAGTGTGCTCCTTTCCTAGGTTACTGTCACTCTAAGTGTGCTCCTTTCCTACATTACTGTCACTTTAAGTCTGCTCCTTCCCTATATTACTGTCACTTTAAGTCTGCTCCTTTTCTACTTTACTGTCACTTTAAGTGTGCTCTTTTTCTACGTTACTGTCACTTTAAGTGTGCTCCTTTCCTAGGTTACTGTCACTTTAAGTGTGCTCCTTTTCTACGTTACTGTCACTTTAAGTGTGCTCCTTTTCTAGGTTACTGTCACTTTAAGTGTGCTCCTTCCCTACGTCACTGTCACTTTAAGTGTGCTCCTTTTCTAGGTTACTGTCACTTTAAGTGTGCTCCTTCCCTACGTCACTGTCACTTTAAGTGTGCTACTTTTCTACGTTACTGTCACTTTAAGTGTGCTACTTTTCTACGTTACTGTCACTTTAAGTGTGCTCCTTTCCTACGTTACTGTCACTTTAAGTGTGCTCCTTTCCTACGTTACTATCACTTTAAGTGTGCTCCTTTCCTACGTTACTGTCACTTTAAGTGTGCTCCTTTCCTACGTTACTGTCACTTTAAGTGTGCTCCTTTTCTACATTACTGTCACTTTAAGTGTGCTCCTTTCCTACGTTACTGTCACTTTAAGTGTGCTCCTTTTCTAGGTTACTGTCACTTTAAGTGTGCTCCTTTCCTACTTTACTGTCACTTTAAGTGTGCTCCTTTCCTACGTTACTGTCACTTTAAGTGTGCTCCTTTTCTACATTACTGTCACTTTAAGTGTGCTCCTTTCCTACGTTACTGTCACTTTAAGTGTGCTCCTTTCCTACGTTACTGTCACTTTAAGTGTGCTCCTTTCCTACGTTACTGTCACTTTAAGTGTGCTCCTTTTCTACATTACTGTCACTTTAAGTGTGCTCCTTTCCTACGTTACTGTCACTTTAAGTGTGCTCCTTTTCTAGGTTACTGTCACTTTAAGTGTGCTCCTTTCCTACTTTACTGTCACTTTAAGTGTGCTCCTTTCCTACGTTACTGTCACTTTAAGTGTGCTCCTTTTCTACATTACTGTCACTTTAAGTGTGCTCCTTTCCTACGTTACTGTCACTTTAAGTGTGCTCCTTTTCTACGTTACTGTCACTTTAAGTCTGTTCCTTTTCTACTCTACTGTCACTTTAAGTGTGCTACTTTTCTACGTTACTGTCACTTTAAGTGTGCTCCTTTCCTACGTTACTGTCACTTTAAGTGTGCTCCTTTCCTACGTTACTGTCACTTTAAGTGTGCTCCTTTCCTACGTTACTGTCACTTTAAGTCTGCTCCTTTTCTACATTACTGTCACTTTAAGTGTGCTCCTTTTCTACTTTACTGTCACTTTAAGTGTGCTCCTTTCCTACGTTACTGTCACTTTAAGTCTGCTCCTTTTCTACGTTACTGTCACTTTAAGTGTGCTCCTTTTCTACGTTACTGTCACTTTAAGTGTGCTCCTTTTCTACTTTACTGTCACTTTAAGTGTGCTCCTTTCCTACGTTACTGTCACTTTAAGTCTGCTCCTTTTCTACGTTACTGTCACTTTAAGTGTGCTCCTTTTCTACGTTACTGTCACTTTAAGTGTGCTCCTTTTCTACTTTACTGTCACTTTAAGTGTGCTCCTTTCCTACTTTACTGTCACTTTAAGTGTGCTCCTTTTCTACGTTACTGTCACTTTAAGTGTGCTCCTTTCCTACGTTACTGTCACTTTAAGTCTGCTCCTTTTCTACGTTACTGTCACTTTAAGTGTGCTCCTTTTCTACGTTACTGTCACTTTAAGTGTGCTCCTTTTCTACTTTACTGTCACTTTAAGTGTGCTCCTTTCCTACTTTACTGTCACTTTAAGTGTGCTCCTTTTCTACGTTACTGTCACTTTAAGTGTGCTCCTTTCCTACGTTACTGTCACTTTAAGGTTGCTCCTTTCCTACGTTACTGTCACTTTAAGTGTGCTCTTTTTCTACGTTACTGTCACTTTAAGTGTGCTCCTTTCTTAGGTTACTGTCACTCTAAGTGTGCTCCTTTCCTACATTACTGTCACTTTAAGTCTGCTCCTTCCCTATATTACTGTCACTTTAAGTCTGCTCCTTTTCTACTTTACTGTCACTTTAAGTGTGCTCTTTTTCTACGTTACTGTCACTTTAAGTGTGCTCCTTTCCTAGGTTACTGTCACTTTAAGTGTGCTCCTTTTCTACGTTACTGTCACTTTAAGTGTGCTCCTTTTCTAGGTTACTGTCACTTTAAGTGTGCTCCTTCCCTACGTCACTGTCACTTTAAGTGTGCTACTTTTCTACGTTACTGTCACTTTAAGTGTGCTACTTTTCTACGTTACTGTCACTTTAAGTGTGCTCCTTTCCTACGTTACTGTCACTTTAAGTGTGCTCCTTTCCTACGTTACTATCACTTTAAGTGTGCTCCTTTCCTACGTTACTGTCACTTTAAGTGTGCTCCTTTCCTACGTTACTGTCACTTTAAGTGTGCTCCTTTTCTACATTACTGTCACTTGAAGTGTGCTCCTTTCCTACGTTACTGTCACTTTAAGTGTGCTCCTTTTCTAGGTTACTGTCACTTTAAGTGTGCTCCTTTCCTACTTTACTGTCACTTTAAGTGTGCTCCTTTCCTACGTTACTGTCACTTTAAGTGTGCTCCTTTTCTACATTACTGTCACTTTAAGTGTGCTCCTTTCCTACGTTACTGTCACTTTAAGTGTGCTCCTTTCCTACGTTACTGTCACTTTAAGTGTGCTCCTTTCCTACGTTACTGTCACTTTAAGTGTGCTCCTTTTCTACATTACTGTCACTTTAAGTGTGCTCCTTTCCTACGTTACTGTCACTTTAAGTGTGCTCCTTTTCTAGGTTACTGTCACTTTAAGTGTGCTCCTTTCCTACTTTACTGTCACTTTAAGTGTGCTCCTTTCCTACGTTACTGTCACTTTAAGTGTGCTCCTTTTCTACATTACTGTCACTTTAAGTGTGCTCCTTTCCTACGTTACTGTCACTTTAAGTGTGCTCCTTTTCTACGTTACTGTCACTTTAAGTCTGTTCCTTTTCTACTCTACTGTCACTTTAAGTGTGCTACTTTTCTACGTTACTGTCACTTTAAGTGTGCTCCTTTCCTAGGTTACTGTCACTTTAAGTGTGCTCCTTTTCTACTTTACTGTCACTCTAAGTGTGCTCCTTTCCTACGTTACTGTCACTTTAAGTCTGCTCCTTTTCTACATTACTGTCACTTTAAGTGTACTCCTTTTCTACTTTACTGTCACTTTAAGTGTGCTCCTTTCCTACGTTACTGTCACTTTAAGTCTGCTCCTTTTCTACGTTACTGTCACTTTAAGTGTGCTCCTTTTCTACGTTACTGTCACTTTAAGTGTGCTCCTTTTCTACTTTACTGTCACTTTAAGTGTGCTCCTTTCCTACTTTACTGTCACTTTAAGTGTGCTCCTTTTCTACGTTACTGTCACTTTAAGTGTGCTCCTTTCCTACGTTACTGTCACTTTAAGTGTGCTCCTTTCCTACGTTACTGTCACTTTAAGTGTGCTCCTTTCCTACGTTACTGTCACTTTAAGTGTGCTCCTTTCCTACGTTACTGTCACTTTAAGTGTGCTCCTTCCCTACTTTACTGTCACTTTAAGTCTGTTCCCTTTCTACTCTACTGTCACTTTAAGTGTGCTCCTTTCCTACGTTACTGTCACTTTAAGTGTTCCTTTCCTACATTACTGTCACTTTAAGTGTGCTCCTTTTCTACGTTACTGTCACTCTAAGTGTGCTCCTTTTCTACGTTACTGTCACTTTAAGTGTGCTCCTTTTCTACTTTACTGTCACTTTAAGTGTGCTCCTTTTCTACTTTACTGTCACTCTAAGTGTGCTCCTTTTCTACGTTACTGTCACTTTAAGTGTGCTCCTTTTCTACTTTACTGTCACTTTAAGTGTGCTCCTTTTCTACTTTACTGTCACTCTAAGTGTGCTCCTTTCCTACATTACTGTCACTTTAAGTGTGCTCCTTTTCTACTTTACTGTCACTTTAAGTGTGCTCCTTTTCTACTTTACTGTCACTCTAAGTGTGCTCCTTTCCTACATTACTGTCACTTTAAGTGTGCTCCTTTTCTACTTTACTGTCACTTTAAGTGTGCTCCTTTTCTACGTTACTGTCACTTTAAGTGTGCTCCTTCCCTACGTTACTGTCACTTTAAGTGTGCTGCTTTTCTAGGTTACTGTCACGCTAACAAGCTTGTTTTTTTATTTTTATGGAATCTTACCAAAAAACAGACAAAAATAAAACATTCTTAATCGATTTCTTTTTTTTTTAAATGATAAAATGATTTAGAATGTGTTTAGGACGTGAATGGATGTTACTTTCTCATCTTCTCACAGACGCCACCTGGTGGTTGCTTGGGCACACTGCAGCTAACCCTGGATAGTCCCACTCCTGAGAGGCATCATTCACACGCAGGATTCTCACAGGAATGAGGCAGATATACAGTGTTCAGATTAAAAACAAAAACCTTGCACATAAAAGTTCTTAATTGGTTTGCGCTCGTTAGGCGCCCCGACTGATGGAATGCGGGCCTGATTTACGCTTGCAGGCAGGATAAAGACCGCGGAGACTCTTAAAAACCTTAAGTGACTCTTGAAGAAAACGAAAAACCGCAGCGTTTAACGAGGGACAAGAAATGGCAGACGTTAAAGAAGGCGACCAAGTCAGCGTTCTTCTCGCCAATTGATGTCCGCCAACATCGAGTCTTCCACAGGTGTGGCCCCGGGGACGCCGAGAGTAAACGTGGACCACGGGGAGTGAACGTGGACAACGGGGAGTAAACGTGGACCACAGGGAGTGAACGTGGACCACGGGGAGTGAACGTGGACCACGGGGAGTAAACGTGGACCACGGGGAGTAAACGTGGACCACGGGGAGTAAACGTGGACAACGGGGAGTAAACGTGGACCACGTGGAGTAAACGTGGACCACGGGGAGTAAACGTGGACCACGGGGAGTAAACGTGGACCACAGGGAGTAAACGTGGACCACAGGGAGTGAACGTGGACCACAGGGAGTAAACGTGGACCCCGGGGAGTGAACGTGGACCACAGGGAGTAAACGTGGACCACGGGGAGTAAACGTGGACCACAGGGAGTGAACGTGGACCACGGGGAGTGAACGTGGACCACGGGGGAGTAAACGTGGACCACAGGGAGTAAACGTGGACCACGGGGAGTAAACGTGGACCACAGGGAGTAAACGTGGACCACAGGGAGTGAACGTGGACCACGGGGAGTGAACGTGGACCACAGGGAGTAAACGTGGACCACAGGGAGTAAACGTGGACCACGGGGAGTAAACGTGGACCACAGGGAGTAAACGTGGACCACGGGGAGTAAACGTGGACCACAGGGAGTAAACGTGGACCACAGGGAGTAAACGTGGACCACAGGGAGTAAAGGTGGACCACAGGGAGTAAACGTGGACCACGGGGAGTAAACGTGGACCACAGGGAGTAAACGTGGACCACGGGGAGTAAACGTGGACCACGGGGAGTGAACGTGGACCACAGGGAGTAAACGTGGACCACGGGGAGTAAACGGGGACCACGGGGAGTAAACGTGGACCACAGGGAGTAAACGTGGACCACAGGGAGTAAACGTGGACCACAGGGAGTAAACGTGGACCACGGGGAGTAAACGTGGACCACAGGGAGTAAACGTGGACCACGGGGAGTAAACGTGGACCACAGAGAGTAAACGTGGACCACGGGGAGTGAACGTGGACCACGGGGAGTAAACGTGGACCACAGGGAGTAAACGTGGACCACAGGGAGTAAACGTGGACCACGGGGAGTAAACGTGGACCACAGGGAGTAAACGTGGACCACGGGGAGTAAACGTGGACCACAGGGAGTAAACGTGGACCACAGGGAGTAAACGTGGACCACAGGGAGTAAAGGTGGACCACAGGGAGTAAACGTGGACCACGGGGAGTAAACGTGGACCACAGGGAGTAAACGTGGACCACGGGGAGTAAACGTGGACCACGGGGAGTGAACGTGGACCACAGGGAGTAAACGTGGACCACGGGGAGTAAACGTGGACCACAGGGAGTGAACGTGGACCACGGGGAGTGAACGTGGACCACGGGGGAGTAAACGTGGACCACAGGGAGTAAACGTGGACCACGGGGAGTAAACGTGGACCACAGGGAGTAAACGTGGACCACAGGGAGTGAACGTGGACCACGGGGAGTGAACGTGGACCACAGGGAGTAAACGTGGACCACAGGGAGTAAACGTGGACCACGGGGAGTAAACGTGGACCACAGGGAGTAAACGTGGACCACGGGGAGTAAACGTGGACCACAGGGAGTAAACGTGGACCACAGGGAGTAAACGTGGACCACAGGGAGTAAAGGTGGACCACAGGGAGTAAACGTGGACCACGGGGAGTAAACGTGGACCACAGGGAGTAAACGTGGACCACGGGGAGTAAACGTGGACCACGGGGAGTGAACGTGGACCACAGGGAGTAAACGTGGACCACGGGGAGTAAACGGGGACCACGGGGAGTAAACGTGGACCACAGGGAGTAAACGTGGACCACAGGGAGTAAACGTGGACCACAGGGAGTAAACGTGGACCACGGGGAGTAAACGTGGACCACAGGGAGTAAACGTGGACCACGGGGAGTAAACGTGGACCACAGAGAGTAAACGTGGACCACGGGGAGTGAACGTGGACCACGGGGAGTAAACGTGGACCACAGGGAGTAAACGTGGACCACAGGGAGTAAACGTGGACCACGGGGAGTAAACGTGGACCACAGGGAGTAAACGTGGACCACGGGGAGTAAACGTGGACCACAGGGAGTAAACGTGGACCACAGGGAGTAAACGTGGACCACAGGGAGTAAAGGTGGACCACAGGGAGTAAACGTGGACCACGGGGAGTAAACGTGGACCACAGGGAGTAAACGTGGACCACGGGGAGTAAACGTGGACCACGGGGAGTGAACGTGGACCACAGGGAGTAAACGTGGACCACGGGGAGTAAACGGGGACCACGGGGAGTAAACGTGGACCACAGGGAGTAAACGTGGACCACAGGGAGTAAACGTGGACCACAGGGAGTAAACGTGGACCACGGGGAGTAAACGTGGACCACAGGGAGTAAACGTGGACCACGGGGAGTAAACGTGGACCACAGAGAGTAAACGTGGACCACGGGGAGTGAACGTGGACCACGGGGAGTAAACGTGGACCACGGGGAGTAAACGTGGACCACGGGGAGTGAACGTGGACCACGGGGAGTAAACGTGGACCACGGGGAGTAAACGTGGACCACGGGGAGTAAACGTGGACCACGGGGAGTAAACGTGGACCACGGGGAGTAAACGTGGACCACAGGGAGTGAACGTGGACCACGGGGAGTGAACGTGGACCACAGGGAGTGAACGTGGACCCCGGGGAGTGAACGTGGACCACGGGGAGTGAACGTGGACCACGGGGAGTAAACGTGGACCACGGGGAGTGAACGTGGACCACGGGGAGTAAACGTGGACCACGGGGAGTGAACGTGGACCAGGGGGAGTAAACGTGGACCAGGGGGAGTAAAGGTAAGGATCCTAAGGAAACTTGACGGAAAGAAGACTGGAAAAGACTCGCCTGTTACGGCGAGTCTCGTCAAAAGTTGCTGTTTTTAAAAAGATACCAACGCCCCAAAAAAACCTGACTAGTGATGAGTAAATGAGCGAGTGGCACACTCACTAGATGTATGGATATTGTGTTGCTGTTACAGGATGGCGCCATCTGCTGGATTAAAAAAGCCACTATATTACACTAAATTAATAGTCAGAAAGTTTGTATAAATATATATATATATATATATTTATACACATATGTATATATACATCCTACACATTTATATAAATACTGTATATATGCACATATATACATAAAATTAATGCTTTGAAAGTATATATACACATACAAACATGCATACATACATATACATGTACGTATACATAAATATATACATATATATATACACACACATATTTGTATACATATACTTACTTATATACATACAATTCTAGTTTGAAAGTATATACATTTATACACACAAACATGTACGCATAATTATATGTATACATACTGTTGGATTTGGTTGTCTTTTTATTTCCTAGTCAGATTTTAGAACAGCTAAAGTGTGATCCTTTTCCATAGACCTTGACTTTGGAATGTAGGAATGAAGCCATAACAATCTGTTATCTCAACTGTCCGAAGTAGGGAGGAGAAGAAGAGGGGCGGATGAGAGTGAGTGAGGAGGGAGAAACTGCCATTTTAGGATTGGATCAATTTGGACCGTGCCTTTGAAATGTTTTATCTAGATTGATCTCCCAAAGCGCTTTGGTAATAAAATATCAAAATGAGCAACCTCTGTCTCTGATTGATTTAAAACCAGCTTATGTGTCATCAAACAATCTGGGGGCGTTGACCGAAGGAAGAACGGGTCAAAACGCAACAATACATATATACTATCTCAGCTGCATCTGGGCGGAAGGCGGCGTACACCCTGGACAAGTCGCCATCCCGTCGCAGCAACTATATACATATACGATTATTAGTTTGAAAGTATACATACATTTATATATATATATGTATGTAAATATATATGTATGTGTATATATATATAAATGGGTAAATGGGTTGTACTTGTATAGCGCTTTTCTACCTTCAAGGTACTCAAAGCGCTTTGACACTATTTCCAGATTTACCCATTCACACACACATTCACACACTGATGGAGGGAGCTGCCATGCAAGGCGCCAACCAGCACCCATCAGGAGCAAGGGTGAAGTGTCTTGCTCAAGGACACAACAGGCATGACGAGGTTGGTACTAGGTGGGAATTGAACCAGGGACACTCGGGTTGCGCACGGCCACTCTCCCCACTGCGCCACGCCGTCCCTTGGTACGACCATATAATCTCACTAAAACACTAGTAACACAATAAGCAGAGAAGGGATTTTCCAGAATTATCCTGGGAAGTTTGTCTAATAAAATCTGAATCGCACCCACTGTATAGTCTTTTTTTTGTATTCCTTCACTCTCACTTTCCTCATCCACAAATCTTTCATCTTCGCTCAAATTAATGGGGAAATCGTCACTTTCTCGGTCCGAATCGCTCTCGCTGCTGGTGGCCATGATTGTAAACAATGTTCAGATGTGAGGAGCTCCACAATTAGTGACGTCACAATATATATATATACATATATATATATATATATTTACACACACATATACATACATACATACATACATATATAAATACAGCAACACTTTAATATGGGGAACATATTCACCATCAATCGGTTGCCTATCAAAGTAAGAAAGACCTAGTTGAGAGTTATTTGGCCACTAGGGGACATAAACGAGTTAGTGTTACTAATTAGCAATCATTCTGAGCGTATTGAGGGAAGAATCAGTTAATGACTTACTGCTTGTATAATAAAGTATTATTAAATACTTAACGATGACTAGTTAAGAGCCAATATGTTACTAACTTGCATGTTATGAGCAACTAATTAATGGTGAATATGTGTTCCCCATAGTAAAGTGTTACCATAAATACATATACATATATACATACATACATGCATATATATATATATATATATATATATATATATATATATATATATATATATATATATATATATATATATATATATATATATATATATATATATATATATATATAATCGTGATCAAAAGTTTACATACACTTGTAAAGAACCTAATACTACCACACCACCATGCTTGACAGTAGGAATGCTGTTCCTGGGAGTAAAGTTTTCACCTTTTCTCCTCCAAACATACTACTGGGTATTTTTTGCCAAACAGCTCCATTTCTGTTTGATCTGACCTCAGAACTTTCCTCCAGAAGTTCTTACCTTTGTCCACGTGATGTCCGACAGAACACACTTTTCTTTTCTGGGGCGGCATAGCTCGGTTGGTAGAGTGGCCGTGCCAGCAACTTAAAGGGTTGCAGGTTCGATTCCCGCTTCCGCTATCCTAGTCACTGCCGTTGTGTCCTTGGGCAAGACACTTTACCCACCTGCTCCCAGTGCCACCCACACTGCTTTAAATGTAACTTAGATATTGGGTTTCACTATGTAAAAGGGCTTTGAGTCACTAGAGAAAAGCGCTATATAAATATAATTCACTTCACTATGCTATTTTTCCGGCGTGCGCCACAACACCAAATTGTCAATCGCCCCGATCAAACGTGCAAGACGAGTCAAGTGCGGACATTTTATGAAATGATTGTGCATCTAAAAGCGGGGGAGGGGCTCAGGGTGCACTGAACCGGCCTCGCCACAAAAATGGTTACGAAACCATGGCCATTCAGAACCAGAACGTTGACGTCTTTAGAAGTCCTCCGGCGAACAATAACGTGTCAGACGGAACGTGTGAAGACTGCCGCCTGACTCACCGCCGAGCTCAGGAGAATAGAATCAAGTTGGAAGAAAGGTGGATTTAATCGACCACGACTGGCCCTCAAAAGTACTCTGCTGGCTTTCAACTGACACTTCTCCAGTACAAAGAGTACACTAAATGTCGGTAGAAAATGCGTGGGGAGGCATTAAAAAAAAAAATGCTAACCGTTAGCATGCTAGCCAGACCGACATGTGACTCGACAGTTAGCGTGAGAGTCGAGCGCCCGAGACGTACGACTCCGAGGCGTACGCCTTCAACAATACTTCGGGAAAACGACACGTTAGCGGCAAACATGTGTCGAGCGCCAAAAATAGATAACGCACAGAATTAGCCAAAAAGCTAGCACGCGGATGTTAGCGTGCTTACGTGCCAACGTTAGTCAAGAATCAAAATATCTGACTCAAAGACGTATGCCTGTAAATTCAGGGGAAAAAGCTAGCATGCTAACAGTTAGCATGCGTTGAGTGCCAAAATTTAATCGACCACGACTGGCCCGCAAAAGTACTCTGCTGGGTTTCAACTGACACTTCTCCAGTACAAAGAGTACACTAAATGTCGGTAGAAAATGTGTGGGGAGGAATTAAAAAAAAAAAAATTGCTAACCGTTAGCATGCTAGCCAGACCGACATGTGACTCGACAGTTAGCGTGAGAGTCGAGCGCCCGAGATGTACGACTCCGAGGCGTACGCCTTCAACAATACTTCGGGAAAACGACACGTTAGCGGTAAACAAAATAGATAACGCGCAGAATTTGCCGAAAAGCTAGCACGCGGATGTTAGCGTGCTTACGTGCCAACGTTAGTCAAGAATCAAAATATCTGACTCAAAGACGTATGCCTGTAAATTCAGGGGAAAAAGCTAGCATGCTAACAGTTAGCATGTGTTGAGTGCCAAAATGTCCAACTCAAAAGATGCATGCCTGTAAAAATTCAGGTAAAAAGCTAGCATGCTAACAGTTAGCTTGCATCAAGTACCAAAATATCTGACTCAAAGACGTATGCCTGTAAATTCAGGGAAAAAAGCTAGCATGCTAACAGTTAGCATGCGTTGAGTGCCAAAAAATCCAACTCAAAAGATGCATGCCTGTAAAAATTCAGGTAAAAAGCTAGCATGCCAACAGTTAGCATGCATCAAGTACCAAAAATATCTGACTCAAAGATGCATGCCTGTAAAAATTCAGGTAAAAAGCTAGCATGCTAACAGTTAGCTTGCATCAAGCACCAAAATATCTGACTCAAAGACGTATGCCTGTAAATTCAGGGGAAAAGCTAGCATGCTAACAGTTAGCATGCATTGAGTGCCAAAAAATCCAACTCAAAAGATGCATGCCTGTAAAAATTCAGGTAAAAAGCTAGCATGCTAACAGTTAGCATGCATCAAGTATGAAAAAAAATCCAACTCTGAGGCGCGTACCTTCAAATGTTTTTCCAAAAGATAACATGCTTATAATAAGCATGTGGCAAGTACCAAAATATACAACTGTGTAGAGTATACCTGTACAATTTAACAAGAAAATCTAGCATGCAAAAGACTCATGCCTGTAAAAATTCAGGTAAAAAGCTAGCATGCTAACAGTTAGCATGCATTAGGTACAAAAAACATCCGAATCAAAGATGTATGCCTGTAAATTCAGGTAAAAAAAGCTAGCATGCGAAAAGTTAACAGGAATCAAGTACAAAAAACATTGACTCGAAGATGTATGCCTGTAAATTCAGGTAAAAAAGCTAGCATGCTAACAGTTAGCTTGCATCAAGTACCAAAATATCTGACTCAAAGATGCATGCCTGTACACATTCAGGTAAAAATTGCATGCTAACAGTTAGCATGCATCAAGTACCAAAACATCTGACTCAAAGATGTATGCCTGTAAATTCAGGTAAAAAAAGCTAGCATGCTAACAGTTAGCATGCATCAAGTACCAAAAATATCTGACTCAAAGATGTATGCCTGTAAATTCAGGTAAAAAAAGCTAGCATGCTAACAGTTAGCTTGCATCAAGTATCAAAATATCTGACTCAAAGATGGATGCCTGTACACATTCAGGTAAAAAGCTAGCATGCTATCAGTTAGCGTGCATCAAGTACCAAAACATCTGACTCAAAGATGCATGCCTGTAAATTCAGGTAAAAAGCTAGCATGCTAACAGTTAGCATGCATCAAGTATCAAAAATATCTGACTCAAAGATGTATGCCTGTAAAAATTCAGGTGAAAAGCTAGCATTATAACAGTTAGCATGCATCAAGTACATAAAATATCCTTCAAATGTTCGTTTTCCAAAAGATAACATGCTAACAATAAGCATGTGGCAAGTACCAAAATATAGAACTGTGAGGTGTATACATGTACAATTTAGCAAAAAAAATCCAGCATGCTAACAGTTAGCATGCATCAAGTACCAAAATGTCTCACTCAAAGACGTATGCCTGTAAATTCAGGTAAAAATATCGCATGCTAACGGTTAGCATGCAAGCATCAAGTACCAAAATATTTGACTCAAAGATGTATGCCTGTTAATTCAGATAAAAGCTAGCATGCTAACAGTTAGCATGCATCAAGTACAAAAAAATATCAGACTCTGAGGCGCATACCTTCAAATGTTTGTTTTCCAAAAGATAACATGCTAACAATAAGCATGTGGCAGGTACCAAAATATACAACTGTGAGGTGTATACCTGTACAATTTAGCAAAAAAAAAAAAAATCTAGCATGCTAACAGTTAGCATGCATTAAGTACTAAATATCTGACTCAAAGATGTGTGCCTGTAAATTCAGGGAAAAAGATAGCATGCTAACAGTTAGCGTGCATTGAGTGCCAAAATATCCAACTCAAAAGATGTATGCCTGTAAAAACTCAGGTCAAAAGCTAGCATGCTAACAGTTAGCATGCATCAAGTACAAGGCAACTGCTAGCTTTTTTGAACTTTTTTCTTAACAGTCCGATATTTGGGTCCTAACTGTTAGCATGCTGGCTTTTTACCTGAATTTAGAAGTAGACACCTGTGTCAGATATTTTGATCCTCGACTCATGCTAACTGTTAACATTCTGACGGATAGCAAAGCTAGCTTTTTTGAACTTTTTTGCCTCAAAGCCAGATATTTGGGTCCTAACTGTTAGCATGCTGGCTTTTTACCTGAATTTAGAAGTAGACACCTGTGTCAGATATTTTGATCCTCGACTCATGCTAACTGTTAACATTCTGACTTATAGCAAAGCTAGCTTTTTTGAACTTTTTTCCCTCAAAGCCAGATATTTGGGTCCTAACTGTTAGCATGCTGGCTTTTTACCTGAATTTAGAAGTAGACACCTGTGTCAGATATTTTGATCCTCGACTCATGCTAACTGTTAACATTCTGACGGATAGCAAAGCTAGCTTTTTTGAACTTTTTTGCCTCAAAGCCAGATATTTGGGTCCTAACTGTTAGCATGCTGGCTTTTTACCTGAATTTAGAAGTAGACACCTGTGTCAGATATTTTGATCCTCGACTCATGCTAACTGTTAACATTCTGACTTATAGCAAAGCTAGCTTTTTTGAACTTTTTTCCCTCAAAGCCAGATATTTGGGTCCTAACTGTTAGCATGCTGGCTTTTTACCTGAATTTAGAAGTACACACCTGTGTCAGATATTTTGATCCTCGACTCATGCTAACTGTTAACATTCTGACGGATAGCAAAGCTAGCATGCTAGCTTTTTTGAACTTTTTTTCCACAAAGCCAGATATTTGGGTCCTAACTGTTAGCATGCTGGCTTTTTACCTGAATTTAGAAGTAGACACCTGTGTCAAATATTTTGATCCTCGACTCATGCTAACTGTTAACATTCTGACGGATAGCAAAGCTAGCTTTTTTGAACTTTTTTCCCTCAAAGCCAGATATTTGGGTCCTAACTGCTAGCATGCTGGCTTTTTACCTGAATTTAGAAGTACACACCTGTGTCAGATATTTTGATCCTCGACTCATGCTAACTGTTAACATTCTGACGGATAGCAAAGCTAGCATGCTAGCTTTTTTGAACTTTTTTTCCACAAAGCCAGATATTTGGGTCCTAACTGTTAGCATGCTGGCTTTTTACCTGAATTCAGAGGTATACACCTGACAGTCAGCATGCATTGAGTATCAAAATATCTGACTTTGAGGAAAAAAGTTTTATAAAGCTAGCATATGCTAACATTAGCATATATATTTTAAAGTCGGATGCCTGTGTTTTTGTAGCGATTGCGAGCTGTGATTCAGGGCTTGCCCAGTAAGGGGCAGTGGTGTTTGCCTGCTGGTTAGGAGAAGAAGAGTGCCGGCCGGGTGTTGTTGATTTATTTTGTGCGACTTGCCAAAAAAGCCAGATATTACAATATTATAATTATAATTGTATTTATAATATATTTCAACAGCAGCTGCACTAATTAAAGTGCAAAACAGTAACATCTTCTTTTAGTGGATAATAATTCATCTAAAATGCAAATTAGCCTTTGCCTCCCAAACATGAAATTGATGTTGCATTTTGCACTTTTCCTGGTAAATATCATCCTGGGAAAAAAAGTTAATTTGATCTTCCCCTAACGTAGTGTGATTGTTTTTCTCTCCATTGAATAATTCCATTCATGCACTCCCAACCTTTTATTGCATCTCCCACAATTAAATCAGAGGCCAGATAACGAGCTCTCTTGATCTAATTAACAAAGCCGGGCCGTTCTTGTCGGATCAGATCTGGATCAACTTTTGTCCGTGAAGAGCTCTCCTTCACCTGAGCACTCTGCTGCTCGCACACTAGCACGTCTCTTTACAGCCTCTTTCACTCCGCCGCAACAAAGACTCACAACTCATAACTCATCTTTTATCTTGGCTTCCGTCACTCATTCACACACACACACACACACACACACACACACACACACACACACACACACACACACACACACACACACACACACACACACACACACACCATCTGTTTTATTATTACACTGTAGTATTTGATACATCGCAGTAAAAAAATACTACACCACACTTTACGATACTGCACGACGCTATTCGATACCACGTGGCACGAAAAATATCACACTACACTACAACGTTTTACACAACACTAAAGTATAACACAAGAACATACCAAATTTACTACACGACACTATACAATACAACACCATATAATACAGGTATATATAACAAATACTCGGATTATATACTGTATATATAAAACTACCTATATGAATATGTATATATATATATATACACAATTTTTCATACATATATACATACATATATATACATATATACACATATACTATATATCCACACATATACATAAATATACACACACATACATATATACAAACCCCGTTTCCACATGAGTTGGGAAATTAAGTTTGATGTAAATCCAGATATTTGGGTCAATAGTTTTTAATCATATTTGTTTATATATTGTTTTTATATTTATTTATTTTTTGTTTTTATTCAGTCATTGGTGGAGCATAATATCGTTTTTTTTGTTTTTGTTTAATATTGTTTTTAACATGGCTGTGCAGCACTTCGGAAACGTTATTGTTGTTTAAATGTGCTATATAAATAAAGTGGATTGGATTGGATATAAACAGAATACAATGATTTGCAAATCATTTTCAAACCATATTCAGTTGAATATGCTACAAAGACAACATATTTGACATATTTGAACTTAAACCGCAGCTCAGCTCGCTTACAGTATAGGCTTGAGATGAAGGCTAATTAGCTTTTAGCGTAACGTTAGCTCATTTTTCTGTGTGTGTGTGTGTGTGTGTGTGTGTGTGTGTGTGTGTGTTTTAGGGACAGCAAAGCCCTGTCTGTTATTTCATTGACTTCCATTGTGTTTAGGGATGACTAGTCTCTCCTATTGCAATTGTACTATTTTTCAGCTATAGTTACATGAATCATTAGTAATGTAGCAGCCTAGTTTTGAATAGCAGGGTCCCTGCTATCACATGTTGATAAAAATACAACATTTACATAATAAAAGTCAATAAATCAATTACGCATGATGAGTTGACATTAAACAGTTTCAATGGAAACGGTTTAATGTTGCACTTTTTATATGTAGAAGAAAGGTATTGTCATTTTATTCAATCAAAGCAACAACTTGAGGCAGTTTAATGTGGATTAACATGGGCAGAATTATTGTAGTGTTCCCAATGTTAAAAGGATAAAGCCATTGTTTACACATTTGGTAAATAAATAACCAAAAAATGTATATTTTGTTGGTTTCTTACTGTAACGGAAATGAACCGAACCGTGACCTCTAAACCGAGGTACGTACCGAACCGAAATTTTTGTGTACCTTTACACCACTAATATATATATGTATGTATATGTATGTATGTATATATATATATGTATGTAGGTGTGGGAAAAAAATCACAAGACTACTTCATCTCTACAGATCTATTTCATGAGGGGTTCCCTCAATCATCAGGAAATGCTCAATCTCCTGATGATTGAGGGAACCCCTCATGAAACAGTTCTGTAGAGATGAAGTAGTCTTGTGATTTCTTCCCACACCTACATATTGCGCTCTACCACGGTATCGAGCACTATTCTCTGGATAATCCAATCAAGACACACATATATATATATATATATATATATATATATATATATATATATATATATATATATATATATATATATATATATATATATATATATATATATATATATATTAGGGATGCACCGAAATGAAAATTTGTGGCCGAAGCCGAATAAAATTTAAACGCTTGGCCGAATACCGAATAATGAATGCAGTTTTTCACATATTTTTAATATTGCATAAATAGCCTAGAAAAAATATTTAAACATGTTTTTCAAATAAAGTATTTTTTTTATTGAATATTGACATTTTTTAAACATTCCAGTAGCCTTTGCTTTTCAAAAAAAAAGCACAAAGTTTTTCATTTATATTAGGCCTTCAAACAAAACATGCATTCCAAAAAAAAATAAAGTGCATTAAAGTGGATAAACCCACAACAAATGAATGATTGTCCTTTTGGCAAAAGTCTGCTTAGCCACAGTAGATATGCTAATAATGTAAACAGAAGGCTCAAGTAAATCTCAATAAGTGTGTGCTTGTAACCTCATACACTTATACAGGTACACAACATTGTAACCACATACACTTATACAGGTACACAACATTGTAACCACATACACTTATACAGGTACACAACATTGTAACCACATACACTTATACAGGTACACAACATATCCCAACGTCACCGCGTCAAAAAATTGCGTCACACGCCACTATTCGGCCTTGTTTTTAACTCATTCCACCGAAGGCCGAACGTGGCTTTTTTTGCCATATTCGGCCGAATATATTCGGTTACCGATTAATCGGTGCATCCCTAATATATATATATATATATATATATATATGTGGAGTTTGCATGTTCTCCCCGTGAATGCGTGGGTTCCCTCCGGGTACTCCGACTTCCTCCCACTTCCAAAGACATGCACCTGGGGATAGGCCCCTCCCACCTCCAAAGACATGCACTTGGGGATAGGCCCCTCCCACCTCCAAAGACATGCACCTGGGGATAGGTTGATTGGCAACACTAAATGGTCCCTAGTGTGTGAATGTTGTCTGTCTATCTGTGTTGGCCCTGCGATGAGGTGGCGACTTGTCCAGGGTGTACCCTGCCTTCCGCCCGATTGTAGCTGAGATAGGCGCCAGCGCCCCCCGCGACCCCGAAAGGGAATAAGCGGTAGAAAATGGATGGATGGATGGATATATATATATATATATATATATATATGTATATATATATATATATATATATATATATATATATATATATATATATATATATATATATATATATATATATATATATATATATATATATATATATATATATATATATATATATATATATATATATATGTATATATATATATATATATATATATATGTATATATATAATGTATTTAATTTTAGCTTCACCTTTACCCACACTTTCATTTTCCAACTCTACAATACGATGCCGTAACGTCGTACACGTCCCTGTTGTGCGATGAACCGAGCGTTATCTTACCTTAACTTATATCCTAGTCCCGCATCGCCGCGCTTATTTGTTGGTGAATTTTCCGCAAATAAATTAGGGGCGTGGCAGAATCCCTATTTCCTCCCCCGCAGATAGCATGAAACCAGGAACACTAATTCAAGTTGTTGACTCCCATGCGCATTAAAAAGTTATCCAGGAGCGCTCCGTATCTTCCCTCGTGTGGGCGTGTCCGTCAGCGTGTGTGCGCTACCTGTCGGAACAACAGCCAATCAAATTACATCCACGTTATTTTCGTCACACAGCATTCAGCCAATCAAATTGCAGGAAAACCAACGAAGAAGATCTCTCAAACAACCCGCCAGTGAGGAAAAATGATGCCAAAAATATTTTCGTTCGGGGATTAAAACTACGAGTTGGTCAACAAAAAACGATTTCCAGTATGCAAAGCATGCAGTTGGAAGATTATCAATCAATCAATCAATCAATGTTTACTTATATAGCCCTAAATCACTAGTGTCTCAAAGGGCTGCACAAACCACTACGACATCCTCGGTAGGCCCACATAAGGGCAAGGAAAACTCACACCCAGTGGGACGTCGGTGACAATGATGACTATGAGAACCTTGGAGAGGAGGAAAGCAATGGATGTGGAGCGGGTCTAACATGACACATAAAAATGTTCCACAATCACACTAAAATGTTCCACAATCACACAGAAATGTTCAGCAATCACACTAAAATCTTTCACAATCACATAAAAATGTTACACAATTACGCTAAAATGTTCCACAATCACATAAAAAATGTACCACAATCACGCTAAAATGTTACATGATCACAAAAAATGTTCCAAAATTACGCTAAAACGTTCCGCGATCACATAGAGTTTCCACAATCACGCTAAAACGATCCATGATCACAAAATTTTTTGCCAAAATTACGCTACAACATTCCACGATCACATAAAAATGTTCCACAAATATGCTAAAACTTTCCATGATCACATAAAAATGTTCGACAATCACACTAAAATGTTCCACAATCACACAGAAATGTTCCGCAATCACGTTAAAATGTTCCACGGTCACACAAAAATGTTCAACAATTACGCTAAAATGTTCCACAATCACGCTAGAATGTTCCACATTCACGCTAAAATGTTCCAAAATCACACAAAAAATGTTCAACAATTACGCTAAAATGTTCCACAATCACATAAAAAAATGTACCACAATCACGCTAAAATGTTACATGATCACAAAAAATGTTCCAAAATTACGCTAAAACGTTCCACGATCACATAGAGTTTCCACAATCACGCTAAAACGATCCATGATCACAAAATTTTTTGCCAAAATTATGCTAAAACGTTCCATGATCAATCAATCAATGTTTACTTATATAGCCCTAAATCACTAGTGTCTCAAAGGGCTGCACAAACCACTACGACATCCTCGGTAGGCCCACATAAGGGCAAGGAAAAACTCACACCCAGTGGGACGTCGGTGACAATGATGACTATGAGAACCTTGGAGAGGAGGAAAGCAATGGATGTGGAGCGGGTCTAACATGACACATAAAAATGTTCCACAATCACACTAAAATGTTCCACGGTCACACAAAAATGTTCAACTATTACGCTAAAATGTTCCACAATCACACAGAAATGTTCAGCAATCACACTAAAATCTTTCACAATCACATAAAAATGTTACACAATTACGCTAAAATGTTCCACAATCACATAAAAAATGTACCACAATCACGCTAAAATGTTACATGATCACAAAAAATGTTCCAAAATTACGCTAAAACGTTCCGCGATCACATAGAGTTTCCACAATCACGCTAAAACGATCCATGATCACAAAATTTTTTGCCAAAATTACGCTACAACATTCCACGATCACATAAAAATGTTCCACAAATATGCTAAAACTTTCCATGATCACATAAAAATGTTCGACAATCACACTAAAATGTTCCACAATCACACAGAAATGTTCCGCAATCACGTTAAAATGTTCCACGGTCACACAAAAATGTTCAACAATTACGCTAAAATGTTCCACAATCACGCTAGAATGTTCCACATTCACGCTAAAATGTTCCAAAATCACACAAAAAATGTTCAACAATTACGCTAAAATGTTCCACAATCACATAAAAAAATGTACCACAATCACGCTAAAATGTTACATGATCACAAAAAATGTTCCAAAATTACGCTAAAACGTTCCACGATCACATAGAGTTTCCACAATCACGCTAAAACGATCCATGATCACAAAATTTTTTGCCAAAATTATGCTAAAACGTTCCATGATCAATCAATCAATGTTTACTTATATAGCCCTAAATCACTAGTGTCTCAAAGGGCTGCACAAACCACTACGACATCCTCGGTAGGCCCACATAAGGGCAAGGAAAAACTCACACCCAGTGGGACGTCGGTGACAATGATGACTATGAGAACCTTGGAGAGGAGGAAAGCAATGGATGTGGAGCGGGTCTAACATGACACATAAAAATGTTCCACAATCACACTAAAATGTTCCACAATCACACAGAAATGTTCAGCAATCACACTAAAATCTTTCACAATCACATAAAAATGTTACACAATTACGCTAAAATGTTCCACAATCACATAAAAAATGTACCACAATCACGCTAAAATGTTACATGATCACAAAAAATGTTCCAAAATTACGCTAAAACGTTCCGCGATCACATAGAGTTTCCACAATCACGCTAAAACGATCCATGATCACAAAATTTTTTGCCAAAATTACGCTACAACATTCCACGATCACATAAAAATGTTCCACAAATATGCTAAAACTTTCCATGATCACATAAAAATGTTCGACAATCACACTAAAATGTTCCACAATCACACAGAAATGTTCCGCAATCACGTTAAAATGTTCCACGGTCACACAAAAATGTTCAACAATTACGCTAAAATGTTCCACAATCACGCTAGAATGTTCCACATTCACGCTAAAATGTTCCAAAATCACACAAAAAATGTTCAACAATTACGCTAAAATGTTCCACAATCACATAAAAAAATGTACCACAATCACGCTAAAATGTTACATGATCACAAAAAATGTTCCAAAATTACGCTAAAACGTTCCACGATCACATAGAGTTTCCACAATCACGCTAAAACGATCCATGATCACAAAATTTTTTGCCAAAATTATGCTAAAACGTTCCATGATCAATCAATCAATGTTTACTTATATAGCCCTAAATCACTAGTGTCTCAAAGGGCTGCACAAACCACTACGACATCCTCGGTAGGCCCACATAAGGGCAAGGAAAAACTCACACCCAGTGGGACGTCGGTGACAATGATGACTATGAGAACCTTGGAGAGGAGGAAAGCAATGGATGTGGAGCGGGTCTAACATGACACATAAAAATGTTCCACAATCACACTAAAATGTTCCACGGTCACACAAAAATGTTCAACTATTACGCTAAAATGTTCCACAATCACACAGAAATGTTCAGCAATCACACTAAAATCTTTCACAATCACATAAAAATGTTACACAATTACGCTAAAATGTTCCACAATCACATAAAAAATGTACCACAATCACGCTAAAATGTTACATGATCACAAAAAATGTTCCAAAATTACGCTAAAACGTTCCGCGATCACATAGAGTTTCCACAATCACGCTAAAACGATCCATGATCACAAAATTTTTTGCCAAAATTACGCTACAACATTCCACGATCACATAAAAATGTTCCACAAATATGCTAAAACTTTCCATGATCACATAAAAATGTTCGACAATCACACTAAAATGTTCCACAATCACACAGAAATGTTCCGCAATCACGTTAAAATGTTCCACGGTCACACAAAAATGTTCAACAATTACGCTAAAATGTTCCACAATCACGCTAGAATGTTCCACATTCACGCTAAAATGTTCCAAAATCACACAAAAAATGTTCAACAATTACGCTAAAATGTTCCACAATCACATAAAAAAATGTACCACAATCACGCTAAAATGTTACATGATCACAAAAAATGTTCCAAAATTACGCTAAAACGTTCCACGATCACATAGAGTTTCCACAATCACGCTAAAACGATCCATGATCACAAAATTTTTTGCCAAAATTATGCTAAAACGTTCCATGATCAATCAATCAATGTTTACTTATATAGCCCTAAATCACTAGTGTCTCAAAGGGCTGCACAAACCACTACGACATCCTCGGTAGGCCCACATAAGGGCAAGGAAAAACTCACACCCAGTGGGACGTCGGTGACAATGATGACTATGAGAACCTTGGAGAGGAGGAAAGCAATGGATGTGGAGCGGGTCTAACATGACACATAAAAATGTTCCACAATCACACTAAAATGTTCCACGGTCACACAAAAATGTTCAACTATTACGCTAAAATGTTCCACAATCACACAGAAATGTTCAGCAATCACACTAAAATCTTTCACAATCACATAAAAATGTTACACAATTACGCTAAAATGTTCCACAATCACATAAAAAATGTACCACAATCACGCTAAAATGTTACATGATCACAAAAAATGTTCCAAAATTACGCTAAAACGTTCCGCGATCACATAGTTTCCACAATCACGCTAAAACGATCCATGATCACAAAATTTTTTGCCAAAATTACGCTACAACATTCCACGATCACATAAAAATGTTCCACAAATATGCTAAAACTTTCCATGATCACATAAAAATGTTCGACAATCACACTAAAATGTTCCACAATCACACAGAAATGTTCAGCAATCACGTTAAAATGTTCCACGGTCACACAAAAATGTTCAACAATTACGCTAAAATGTTCCACAATCACGCTAGAATGTTCCACATTCACGCTAAAATGTTCCAAAATCACACAAAAATGTTCAACAATTACGCTAAAATGTTCCACAATCACATAAAAAAATGTACCACAATCACGCTAAAATGTTACATGATCACAAAAAATGTTCCAAAATTACGCTAAAACGTTCCACGATCACATAGAGTTTCCACAATCACGCTAAAACGATCCATGATCACAAAATTTTTTGCCAAAATTACGCTAAAACGTTCCATGATCAATCAATCAATGTTTACTTATATAGCCCTAAATCACTAGTGTCTCAAAGGGCTGCACAAACCACTACGACATCCTCGGTAGGCCCACATAAGGGCAAGGAAAAACTCACACCCAGTGGGACGTCGGTGACAATGATGACTATGAGAACCTTGGAGAGGAGGAAAGCAATGGATGTGGAGCGGGTCTAACATGACACATAAAAATGTTCCACAATCACACTAAAATGTTCCACGGTCACACAAAAATGTTCAACTATTACGCTAAAATGTTCCACAATCACACAGAAATGTTCAGCAATCACACTAAAATCTTTCACAATCACATAAAAATGTTACACAATTACGCTAAAATGTTCCACAATCACATAAAAAATGTACCACAATCACGCTAAAATGTTACATGATCACAAAAAATGTTCCAAAATTACGCTAAAACGTTCCGCGATCACATAGTTTCCACAATCACGCTAAAACGATCCATGATCACAAAATTTTTTGCCAAAATTACGCTACAACATTCCACGATCACATAAAAATGTTCCACAAATATGCTAAAACTTTCCATGATCACATAAAAATGTTCGACAATCACACTAAAATGTTCCACAATCACACAGAAATGTTCAGCAATCACGTTAAAATGTTCCACGGTCACACAAAAATGTTCCACAATTACGCTAAAATGTTCCACAATCACGCTAGAATGTTCCACATTCACGCTAAAATGTTCCAAAATCACACAAAAATGTTCAACAATTACGCTAAAATGTTCCACAATCACATAAAAAAATGTACCACAATCACGCAAAAATGTTACATGATCACAAAAAATGTTCCAAAATTACGCTAAAACGTTCCACGATCACATAGAGTTTCCACATTCACGCTAAAATGTTCCAAAATCACACAAAAATGTTCAACAATTACGCTAAAATGTTCCACAATCACATAAAAAAATGTACCACAATCACGCTAAAATGTTACATGATCACAAAAAATGTTCCAAAATTACGCTAAAACGTTCCACGATCACATAGAGTTTCCACAATCACGCTAAAACGATCCATGATCACAAAATTTTTTGCCAAAATTACGCTACAACATTCCACGATCACATAAAAATGTTCCACAAATATGCTAAAACTTTCCATGATCACATAAAAATGTTCGACAATCACACTAAAATGTTCCACAATCACACAGAAATGTTCCGCAATCACGTTAAAATGTTCCACGGTCACACAAAAATGTTCAACAATTACGCTAAAATGTTCCACAATCACGCTAGAATGTTCCACATTCACGCTAAAATGTTCCAAAATCACACAAAAATGTTCAACAATTACGCTAAAATGTTCCACAATCACATAAAAAAATGTACCACAATCACGCTAAAATGTTACATGATCACAAAAAATGTTCCAAAATTACGCTAAAACGTTCCACGATCACATAGAGTTTCCACATTCACGCTAAAATGTTCCAAAATCACACAAAAATGTTCAACAATTACGCTAAAATGTTCCACAATCACATAAAAAAATGTACCACAATCACGCTAAAATGTTACATGATCACAAAAAATGTTCCAAAATTACGCTAAAACGTTCCACGATCACATAGAGTTTCCACAATCACGCTAAAACGATCCATGATCACAAAATTTTTTGCCAAAATTACGCTACAACATTCCACGATCACATAAAAATGTTCCACAAATATGCTAAAACTTTCCATGATCACATAAAAATGTTCGACAATCACACTAAAATGTTCCACAATCACACAGAAATGTTCCACAATCACGTTAAAATGTTCCACGGTCACACAAAAATGTTCAACAATTACGCTAAAATGTTCCACAATCACGCTAGAATGTTCCACATTCACGCTAAAATGTTCCAAAATCACACAAAAATGTTCAACAATTACGCTAAAATGTTCCACAATCACATAAAAAAATGTACCACAATCACGCTAAAATGTTACATGATCACAAAAAATGTTCCAAAATTACGCTAAAACGTTCCACGATCACATAGTTTCCACAATCACGCTAAAACGATCCATGATCACAAAATTTTTTGCCAAAATTACGCTACAACATTCCACGATCACATAAAAATGTTCCAAAAATATGCTAAAACTTTCCATGATCACATAAAAATGTTCGACAATCACACTAAAATGTTCCACAATCACACAGAAATGTTCAGCAATCACGTTAAAATGTTCCACGGTCACACAAAAATGTTCAACAATTACGCTAAAATGTTCCACAATCACGCTAGAATGTTCCACATTCACGCTAAAATGTTCCAAAATCACACAAAAATGTTCAACAATTACGCTAAAATGTTCCACAATCACATAAAAAAATGTACCACAATCACGCTAAAATGTTACATGATCACAAAAAATGTTCCAAAATTACGCTAAAACGTTCCACGATCACATAGAGTTTCCACAATCACGCTAAAACGATCCATGATCATAAAATTTTTTGCCAAAATTACGCTAAAACGTTCCATGATCAATCAATCAATGTTTACTTATATAGCCCTAAATCACTAGTGTCTCAAAGGGCTGCACAAACCACTACGACATCCTCGGTAGGCCCACATAAGGGCAAGGAAAAACTCACACCCAGTGGGACGTCGGTGACAATGATGACTATGAGAACCTTGGAGAGGAGGAAAGCAATGGATGTGGAGCGGGTCTAACATGACACATAAAAATGTTCCACAATCACACAGAAATGTTCAGCAATCACACTAAAATCTTTCACAATCACATAAAAATGTTCAACAATTACGCTAAAATGTTCCACAATCACATAAAAAATGTACCACAATCACGCTAAAATGTTACATGATCACCAAAAATGTTCCAAAATTACGCTAAAACGTTCCGCGATCACATAGAGTTTCCACAATCACGCTAAAACGATCCATGATCACAAAATTTTTTGCCAAAATTACGCTACAACATTCCACGATCACATAAAAATGTTCCACAAATATGCTAAAACTTTCCATGATCACATAAAAATGTTCGACAATCACACTAAAATGTTCCACAATCACACAGAAATGTTCCGCAATCACGTTAAAATGTTCCACGGTCACACAAAAATGTTCAACAATTACGCTAAAATGTTCCACAATCACGCTAGAATGTTCCACATTCACGCTAAAATGTTCCAAAATCACACAAAAATGTTCAACAATTACGCTAAAATGTTCCACAATCACATAAAAAATGTACCACAATCACGCTAAAATGTTACATGATCACAAAAAATGTTCCAAAATTACGCTAAAACGTTCCGCGATCACATAGAGTTTCCACAATCACGCTAAAACGATCCATGATCACAAAATTTTTTGCCAAAATTACGCTACAACATTCCACGATCACATAAAAATGTTCCACAAATATGCTAAAACTTTCCATGATCACATAAAAATGTTCGACAATCACACTAAAATGTTCAACAATTACGCTAAAATGTTCCACAATCACATAAAAAAATGTACCACAATCACGCTAAAATGTTACATGATCACAAAAAATGTTCCAAAATTACGCTAAAACGTTCCACGATCACATAGAGTTTCCACAATCACGCTAAAACGATCCATGATCATAAAATTTTTTGCCAAAATTACGCTAAAACGTTCCATGATCAATCAATCAATGTTTACTTATATAGCCCTAAATCACTAGTGTCTCAAAGGGCTGCACAAACCACTACGACATCCTCGGTAGGCCCACATAAGGGCAAGGAAAAACTCACACCCAGTGGGACGTCGGTGACAATGATGACTATGAGAACCTTGGAGAGGAGGAAAGCAATGGATGTGGAGCGGGTCTAACATGACACATAAAAATGTTCCACAATCACACAGAAATGTTCAGCAATCACACTAAAATCTTTCACAATCACATAAAAATGTTCAACAATTACGCTAAAATGTTACATGATCACCAAAAATGTTCCAAAATTACGCTAAAACGTTCCGCGATCACATAGAGTTTCCACAATCACGCTAAAACGATCCATGATCACAAAATTTTTTGCCAAAATTACGCTACAACATTCCACGATCACATAAAAATGTTCCACAAATATGCTAAAACTTTCCATGATCACATAAAAATGTTCGACAATCACACTAAAATGTTCCACAATCACACAGAAATGTTCCGCAATCACGTTAAAATGTTCCACGGTCACACAAAAATGTTCAACAATTACGCTAAAATGTTCCACAATCACGCTAGAATGTTCCACATTCACGCTAAAATGTTCCAAAATCACACAAAAATGTTCAACAATTACGCTAAAATGTTCCACAATCACATAAAAAAATGTACCACAATCACGCTAAAATGTTACATGATCACAAAAAATGTTCCAAAATTACGCTAAAACGTTCCGCGATCACATAGTTTCCACAATCACGCTAAAACGATCCATGATCACAAAATTTTTTGCCAAAATTACGCTAAAACGTTCCATGATCAATCAATCAATGTTTACTTATATAGCCCTAAATCACTAGTGTCTCAAAGGGCTGCACAAACCACTACGACATCCTCGGTAGGCCCACATAAGGGCAAGGAAAACTCACACCCAGTGGGACGTCGGTGACAATGATGACTATGAGAACCTTGGAGAGGAGGAAAGCAATGGATGTCGAGCGGGTCTAACATGACACATAAAAATGTTCCACAATCACACTAAAATGTTCCACGGTCACACAAAAATGTTCAACTATTACGCTAAAATGTTCCACAATCACACAGAAATGTTCAGCAATCACACTAAAATCTTTCACAATCACATAAAAATGTTACACAATTACGCTAAAATGTTCCACAATCACATAAAAAATGTACCACAATCACGCTAAAATGTTACATGATCACAAAAAATGTTCCAAAATTACGCTAAAACGTTCCGCGATCACATAGAGTTTCCACAATCACGCTAAAACGATCCATGATCACAAAATTTTTTGCCAAAATTACGCTACAACATTCCACGATCACATAAAAATGTTCCACAAATATGCTAAAACTTTCCACGATCACATAAAAATGTTCCACAAATATGCTAAAACTTTCCATGATCACATAAAAATGTTCGACAATCACACTAAAATGTTCCACAATCACACAGAAATGTTCAGCAATCACGTTAAAATGTTCCACGGTCACACAAAAATGTTCAACTATTACGCTAAAATGTTCCACAATCATACAGAAATGTTCAGCAATCACACTAAAATCTTTCACAATCACATAAAAATGTTACACAATTACGCTAAAATGTTCCACAATCACATAAAAAAATGTACCACAATCACGCTAAAATGTTACATGATCACAAAAAATGTTCCAAAATTACGCTAAAACGTTCTGCGATCACATAGAGTTTCCACAATCACGCTAAAACGATCCATGATCACAAAATTTTTTGCCAAAATTACGCTACAACATTCCACGATCACATAAAAATGTTCCACAAATATGCTAAAACTTTCCATGATCACATAAAAAGGTTCGACAATCACACTAAAATGTTCCACAATCACACAGAAATGTTCAGCAATCACGTTAAAATGTTCCACAATCACGCTAGAATGTTCCACATTCACGCTAAAATGTTCCAAAATCACACGAAAATGTTCAACAATTACGCTAAAATGTTCCACAATCACATAAAAAAATGTACCACAATCACGCTAAAATGTTACATGATCACAAAAAATGTTCCACAATCACGCTAAAACGATCCATGATCACAAAATTTCTTGCCAAAATTACGCTAAAACGTTCCATTATCAATCAATCAATGTTTACTTATATAGCCCTAAATCACTAGTGTCTCAAAGGGCTGCACAAACCACTACGACATCCTCGGTAGGCCCACATAAGGGCAAGGAAAAACTCACACCCAGTGGGACGTCGGTGACAATGATGACTATGAGAACCTTGGAGAGGAGGAAAGCAATGGATGTGGAGCGGGTCTAACATGATACATAAAAATGTTCCACAATCACACTAAAATGTTCCACGGTCACACAAAAATGTTCAACTATTACGCTAAAATGTTCCACAATCACACAGAAATGTTCAGCAATCACACTAAAATATTTCACAATCACATAAAAATGTTACACAATTACGCTAAAATGTTCCACAATCACATAAAAAATGTACCACAATCACGCTAAAATGTTACATGATCACAAAAAATGTTCCAAAATTACGCTAAAACGTTCCGCGATCACATAGAGTTTCCACAATCACGCTAAAACGATCCATGATCACAAAATTTTTTGCCAAAATTACGCTACAACATTCCACGATCACATAAAAATGTTCCACAAATATGCTAAAACTTTCCATGATCACATAAAAATGTTCCACAAATATGCTAAAACTTTCCATGATCACATAAAAATGTTCGACAATCACACTAAAATGTTCCACAATCACACAGAAATGTTCAGCAATCACACTAAAATCTTTCACAATCACATAAAAATGTTACACAATTACGCTAAAATGTTCCACAATCACATAAAAAAATGTACCACAATCACGCTAAAATGTTACATGATCACAAAAAATGTTCCAAAATTACGCTAAAACGTTCCGCGATCACATAGTTTCCACAATCACGCTAAAACGATCCATGATCACAAAATTTTTTGCCAAAATTACGCTACAACATTCCACGATCACATAAAAATGTTCCACAAATATGCTAAAACTTTCCATGATCACATAAAAATGTTCGACAATCACACTAAAATGTTCCACAATCACACAGAAATGTTCAGCAATCACGTTAAAATGTTCCACGGTCACACAAAAATGTTCAACAATTACGCTAAAATGTTCCACAATCACGCTAGAATGTTCCACATTCACGCTAAAATGTTCCAAAATCACACAAAAATGTTCAACAATTACGCTAAAATGTTCCACAATCACATAAAAAAATGTACCACAATCACGCTAAAATGTTACATGATCACAAAAAATGTTCCAAAATTACGCTAAAACGTTCCGCGATCACATAGAGTTTCCACAATCACGCTAAAACGATCCATGATCACAAAATTTTTTGCCAAAATTACGCTACAACATTCCACGATCACATAAAAATGTTCCACAAATATGCTAAAACTTTCCATGATCACATAAAAATGTTCCACAAATATGCTAAAACTTTCCATGATCACACAGAAATGTTCAGCAATCACGTTAAAATGTTCCACGGTCACACAAAAATGTTCAACAATTACGCTAAAATGTTCCACAATCACGCTAGAATGTTCCACATTCACGCTAAAATGTTCCAAAATCACACAAAAATGTTCAACAATTACGCTAAAATGTTCAACAATTACGCTAAAATGTTCCACAATCACATAAAAAATGTACCACAATCACGCTAAAATGTTACATGATCACAAAAAATGTTCCAAAATTACGCTAAAACGTTCCGCGATCACATAGAGTTTCCACAATCACGCTAAAACGATCCATGATCACAAAATTTTTTGCCAAAATTACGCTACAACATTCCACGATCACATAAAAATGTTCCACAAATATGCTAAAACTTTCCATGATCACATAAAAATGTTCGACAATCACACTAAAATGTTCCACAATCACACAGAAATGTTCAGCAATCACGTTAAAATGTTCCACGGTCACACAAAAATGTTCAACTATTACGCTAAAATGTTCCACAATCACACAGAAATGTTCAGCAATCACACTAAAATCTTTCACAATCACATAAAAATGTTACACAATTACGCTAAAATGTTCCACAATCACATAAAAAATGTACCACAATCACGCTAAAATGTTACATGATCACAAAAAATGTTCCAAAATTACGCTAAAACGTTCCGCGATCACATAGAGTTTCCACAATCACGCTAAAACGATCCATGATCACAAAATTTTTTGCCAAAATTACGCTACAACATTCCACGATCACATAAAAATGTTCCACAAATATGCTAAAACTTTCCATGATCACATAAAAATGTTTGACAATCACACTAAAATGTTCCACAATCACACAGAAATGTTCAGCAATCACACTAAAATCTTTCACAATCACATAAAAATGTTACACAATTACGCTAAAATGTTCCACAATCACATAAAAAAATGTACCACAATCACGCTAAAATGTTACATGATCACAAAAAATGTTCCAAAATTACGCTAAAACGTTCTGCGATCACATAGAGTTTCCACAATCACGCTAAAACGATCCATGATCACAAAATTTTTTGCCAAAATTACGCTACAACATTCCACGATCACATAAAAATGTTCCACAAATATGCTAAAACTTTCCATGATCACATAAAAAGGTTCGACAATCACACTAAAATGTTCCACAATCACACAGAAATGTTCAGCAATCACGTTAAAATGTTCCACAATCACGCTAGAATGTTCCACATTCACGCTAAAATGTTCCAAAATCACACGAAAATGTTCAACAATTACGCTAAAATGTTCCACAATCACATAAAAAAATGTACCACAATCACGCTAAAATGTTACATGATCACAAAAAATGTTCCAAAATTACGCTAAAACGTTCCACGATCACATAGAGTTTCCACAATCACGCTAAAACGATCCATGATCACAAAATTTTTTGCCAAAATTACGCTAAAACGTTCCATTATCAATCAATCAATGTTTACTTATATAGCCCTAAATCACTAGTGTCTCAAAGGGCTGCACAAACCACTACGACATCCTCGGTAGGCCCACATAAGGGCAAGGAAAAACTCACACCCAGTGGGACGTCGGTGACAATGATGACTATGAGAACCTTGGAGAGGAGGAAAGCAATGGATGTGGAGCGGGTCTAACATGACACATAAAAATGTTCCACAATCACACTAAAATGTTCCACAGTCACACAAAAATGTTCAACTATTACGCTAAAATGTTCCACAATCACACAGAAATGTTCAGCAATCACACTAAAATCTTTCACAATCACATAAAAATGTTACACAATTACGCTAAAATGTTCCACAATCACATAAAAAATGTACCACAATCACGCTAAAATGTTACATGATCACAAAAAATGTTCCAAAATTACGCTAAAACGTTCCGCGATCACATAGAGTTTCCACAATCACGCTAAAACGATCCATGATCACAAAATTTTTTGCCAAAATTACGCTACAACATTCCACGATCACATAAAAATGTTCCACAAATATGCTAAAACTTTCCATGATCACATAAAAATGTTCGACAATCACACTAAAATGTTCCACAATCACACAGAAATGTTCAGCAATCACGTTAAAATGTTCCACGGTCACACAAAAATGTTCAACAATTACGCTAAAATGTTCCACAATCACGCTAGAATGTTCCACATTCACGCTAAAATGTTCCAAAATCACACAAAAATGTTCAACAATTACGCTAAAATGTTCCACAATCACATAAAAAAATGTACCACAATCACGCTAAAATGTTACATGATCACAAAAAATGTTCCAAAATTACGCTAAAACGTTCCGCGATCACATAGAGTTTCCACAATCACGCTAAAACGATCCATGATCACAAAATTTTTTGCCAAAATTACGCTAAAACGTTCCATGATCAATCAATCAATGTTTACTTATATAGCCCTAAATCACTAGTGTCTCAAAGGGCTGCACAAACCACTACGACATCCTCGGTAGGCCCACATAAGGGCAAGGAAAACTCACACCCAGTGGGACGTCGGTGACAATGATGACTATGAGAACCTTGGAGAGGAGGAAAGCAATGGATGTGGAGCGGGTCTAACATGATACATAAAAATGTTCCACAATCACACTAAAATGTTCCACGGTCACACAAAAATGTTCAACTATTACGCTAAAATGTTCCACAATCACACAGAAATGTTCAGCAATCACACTAAAATCTTTCACAATCACATAAAAATGTTACACAATTACGCTAAAATGTTCCACAATCACATAAAAAAATGTACCACAATCACGCTAAAATGTTACATGATCACAAAAAATGTTCCAAAATTACGCTAAAACGTTCCACGATCACATAGTTTCCACAATCACGCTAAAACGATCCATGATCACAAAATTTTTTGCCAAAATTACGCTAAAACGTTCCATGATCAATCAATCAATGTTTACTTATATAGCCCTAAATCACTAGTGTCTCAAAGGGCTGCACAAACCACCACGACATCCTCGGTAGGCCCACATAAGGGCAAGGAAAACTCACACCCAGTGGGACGTCGGTGACAATGATGACTATGAGAACCTTGGAGAGGAGGAAAGCAATGGATGTGGAGCGGGTCTAACATGACACATAAAAATGTTCCACAATCACACTAAAATGTTCCACGGTCACACAAAAATGTTCAACTATTACGCTAAAATGTTCCACAATCACACAGAAATGTTCAGCAATCACACTAAAATCTTTCACAATCACATAAAAATGTTACACAATTACGCTAAAATGTTCCACAATCACATAAAAAATGTACCACAATCACGCTAAAATGTTACATGATCACAAAAAATGTTCCAAAATTACGCTAAAACGTTCCGCGATCACATAGAGTTTCCACAATCACGCTAAAACGATCCATGATCACAAAATTTTTTGCCAAAATTACGCTACAACATTCCACGATCACATAAAAATGTTCCAAAAGTATGCTAAAACTTTCCATGATCACATAAAAATATTCGACAATCACACTAAAATGTTCCACAATCACACAGAAATGTTCCGCAATCACGTTAAAATGTTCCACGGTCACACAAAAATGTTCAACAATTACGCTAAAATGTTCCACAATCACGCTAGAATGTTCCACATTCACGCTAAAATGTTCCAAAATCACACAAAAATGTTCAACAATTACGCTAAAATGTTCCACAATCACATAAAAAATGTACCACAATCACGCTAAAATGTTACATGATCACAAAAAATGTTCCAAAATTACGCTAAAACGTTCCACGATCACATAGAGTTTCCACAATCACGCTAAAACGATCCATGATCACAAAATTTTTTGCCAAAATTACGCTAAAACGTTCCATGATCAATCAATCAATGTTTACTTATATAGCCCTAAATCACTAGTGTCTCAAAGGGCTGCACAAACCACCACGACATCCTCGGTAGGCCCACATAAGGGCAAGGAAAAACTCACACCCAGTGGGACGTCGGTGACAATGATGACTATGAGAACCTTGGAGAGGAGGAAAGCAATGGATGTGGAGCGGGTCTAACATGACACATAAAAATGTTCCACAATCACACTAAAATGTTCCACGGTCACACAAAAATGTTCAACTATTACGCTAAAATGTTCCACAATCACACAGAAATGTTCAGCAATCACACTAAAATCTTTCACAATCACATAAAAATGTTACACAATTACGCTAAAATGTTCCACAATCACATAAAAAATGTACCACAATCACGCTAAAATGTTACATGATCACAAAAAATGTTCCAAAATTACGCTAAAACGTTCCGCGATCACATAGTTTCCACAATCACGCTAAAACGATCCATGATCACAAAATTTTTTGCCAAAATTACGCTACAACATTCCACGATCACATAAAAATGTTCCACAAATATGCTAAAACTTTCCATGATCACATAAAAATGTTCGACAATCACACTAAAATGTTCCACAATCACACAGAAATGTTCAGCAATCACGTTAAAATGTTCCACGGTCACACAAAAATGTTCAACAATTACGCTAAAATGTTCCACAATCACGCTAGAATGTTCCACATTCACGCTAAAATGTTCCAAAATCACACAAAAATGTTCAACTATTACGCTAAAATGTTCCACAATCACACAGAAATGTTCAGCAATCACACTAAAATCTTTCACAATCACATAAAAATGTTACACAATTACGCTAAAATGTTCCACAATCACATAAAAAATGTACCACAATCACGCTAAAATGTTACATGATCACAAAAAATGTTCCAAAATTACGCTAAAACGTTCCACGATCACATAGAGTTTCCACAATCACGCTAAAACGATCCATGATCACAAAATTTTTTGCCAAAATTACGCTACAACATTCCACGATCACATAAAAATGTTCCACATATATGATAAAACTTTCCATGATCACATAAAAATGTTCGACAATCACACTAAAATGTTCCACAATCACACAGAAATGTTCAGCAATCACGTTAAAATGTTCCACGGTCACACAAAAATGTTCAACAATTACGCTAAAATGTTCCACAATCACGCTAGAATGTTCCACATTCACGCTAAAATGTTCCAAAATCACACAAAAATGTTCAACAATTACGCTAAAATGTTCCACAATCACATAAAAAAATGTACCACAATCACGCTAAAATGTTACATGATCACAAAAAATGTTCCACAATCACGCTAAAACGATCCATGATCACAAAATTTTTTGCCAAAATTACGCTAAAACGTTCCATGATCAATCAATCAATGTTTACTTATATAGCCCTAAATCACTAGTGTCTCAAAGGGCTGCACAAACCACTACGACATCCTCGGTAGGCCCACATAAGGGCAAGGAAAACTCACACCCAGTGGGACATCGGTGACAATGATGACTATGAGAACCTTGGAGAGGAGGAAAGCAATGGATGTGGAGCGGGTCTAACATGATACTGTGAAAGTTCAATCCATAATGGATCCAACACAGTCGCGAGAGTCCAGTCCAAAGAGGATCCAACACAGCAGCGAGAGTCCCGTTCACAGCGGAGCCAGCAGGAAACCATCCCAAGCGGAGGCGGACCAGCAGCGCAGAGATGTCCCCAGCCGATACACAGGCGAGCAGTACATGGCCACCGGATCGGACCGGACCCCCTCCACAAAGGAGAGTGGGACATAGAAGAAAAAGAAGAGAAACGGCAGATCAACTGGTCTAAAAAGGGAGTCTATTTAAAGGCTAGAGTATACAAATGAGTTTTAAGGTGAGACTTAAATGCTTCTACTGAGGTGGCATCTCGAACTGTTACCGGGAGGGCATTCCAGAGTACTGGAGCCCGAACGGAAAACGCTCTATAGCCCGCAGACTTTTTTTGGGCTTTGGGAATCACTAATAAGCCGGAGTCCTTTGAAGGCAGATTTCTTGCCGGGACATATGGTACAATACAATCGGCAAGATAGGATGGAGCTAGACCGTGTAGTATTTTATACGTAAGACGGAGACGCAACAACTTCCTACTTTGTTCGACATTTGAAGTTGCACAAAGAAAGGTACGTTTTGAATGAAAACTAACGTTTATTGGCTGAGTAACGTAACTTTTATTTGTTGTGTAGTTAAATCCGTGAGACTGTGAACTCACTGCTAACGTTAGAACCATAGACATCTTCTAAGTAGACGTAGCATGGAGCGCTACTGCCTACTGGTGCTGACGAGACGCGGGGCCGCCATCTTGGAGTGGTGATCCTCTCCACTCAGTGCAATTTATTTGTCAGAAGCAATGAACTGTCAGCACATTTAATTCATATTAACTCACCGAATACCACTCATTTTCACCCACTTTTTGGTCATACGTGTAACTATGATAAAGGACACATGTTTTGGCGTGTTCCTAGTTTGCTTAACAGTAATATAATATTCTTATATACCAGGGGTCGGGAACCTTTTTGGCTGAGAGAGCCATGAAAGCAAAGTATTTAAAAATATATTTCCGTAAGAGCCATATAATATTTTTATAACATTGAACACAACTAAATGCGTGCATTTTTAAGTAAGACCAACATTTCTAGAGTATAATAGGTAATGACATTGTTATTCTGAAGCTAACTGTGGTGGGGGCGTGGCCTGTGGGCCTGCAGCAAACTTGGTGGTCCCAGGACCGGCCTCAAAATCAGCGACAGGTGCGTAGATGGCCCAGCTGGGCCTTGTTATCTAATCACCTGTCGCTCTGTTATAAGCAGCAGCCAGGAGGAGATGATCCCTATTTCCTCCCCCGCAGATAGCATGAAACCAGGAACACTAATTCAAGTTGTTGACTCCCATGCGCATGATGTCATGTAAATATATTTGTATGTATGTATGTATGCACCCCGTTACGCCTCGCATGATCACACACGCCATTATTTCTGCTCATTCAACGTTTCCCTGCGTGTTGTTCGGCTTCGTTAAGCCAATTAAAAGGCACTATTCGTGGGCCGCTTCATTAGGTACGCGGCCTAATGAGATTTTTCCACGCTGCTGCAAAATGAAAGAGGGATGTACGGCCATTCATGTCAGAGCAAGAGCAGCCCGACGCGCCTCCAGGACGAGGAGGATCAAAAACAAGCTATAATTGATGTCAGCGCCCCTCAAAGTTGCGTCTGAGATGCGTCAGAGTTTTTTAAAAGAAAAAAAAAGGTGAGTAGTTTAATTTGCTTTTTGCTGCGGCAAAACATGAGAGCCGGAGACTTTCTCCTCTTAAAATGTTATCCAAACCTTACGCACACTTTCCCCGGAGAATATTGATATTACTGACATTGGATCCCTCAGGCGGTACTGCATCAAAAACTGACATTGGTGTGTAAAGGATATCACCACATGGGCTCAGGAACACTTCAGAAGACCACTGTCGGTAACTACGGTTGGTTGCTACATCTGTAAGTGCGAGTTAAAGCTCTACTATAGAAAGCCACAGCCATTTATCAACAACACCCAGAAAGACCGCCGTAAATACAAACAAAATACAATTATTTTCAAATCCTTTTCAACTTATATTCAATTGAATAGTCTGCAGAGACAACATATTTCATGTTCAAACTGGAAAATGTGTTATTTTTTGCAAATATTAGCTCATTCAGAAAGTGATGCCTTCAACGTGTTTCAAAAAAGCTGGCACAGGTGGCAAAAAAGACTGAGAAAGTTGAGGAATGCTCATCAAGCGCTCATTTGGCAACACGGCACAGGTGAACGGGCTAATTGGGAACAGGCGGGTGATGCCATGATTGGGTATAAAAAACGGCTTCCGTGAAATGCTCAGTCGTTCACAAACAAGGACGGGGGCGACGGTCGCCACTTTGTCGACAAATGCCCGAGCAAATTGTTTAAAAACGACATTTCTCAACCAGCTATTGCAAGGAATTACGGGATTTCAACATCTACGGTCTGTAATATCATCAAAAGGTTCGGAGAATCTGGAGAAATCACTGCACGTAAGCCATGATATTACCGACATTGGATCCCTCAGGCGGTACTGCATCAAAAAGTGACATCGGTGTGTAAAGGATATCACCACATGGGCTCAGGAACACTTCAGAAGACCCCTGTCGGTAACTACGGTTGGTTGCTACATCTGTAAGTGCAAGTTAAAGCTCTACTATGCAAAGCCACGGCCATTTATCAACAACACCCAGAAACACCGCCGTAAATAAAAACAGAATACAATTATTTGCAAATCCTTTTCAACTTATATTCAATTGAATAGTCTGCAGAGACAACATATTTAGTGTTCAAACTGGAAAATTTGTTTTTTTTTTGCAATTATTAGCTCATTCAGAATGTGATGCCTGCAACGTGTTTCCAAAAAGCTAGCACGGGTGGCAAAAAAGACTGAGAAAGTTGAGGAATGCTCATCAAACACTTATTTGGGAACACGGCACAGGTGAACGGGCTAATTGGGAACAGGCGGGTGATACCATGATTGGGTATAAAAAGCGGCTTCCGTGAAATGCTCAGTCGTTCACAAACAAGGACGGGGGCGACGGTCGCCACTTTGTCGACAAATGCCCGAGCAAATTGTTTAAAAACGACATTTCTCAACCAGCTATTGCAAGGAATTTCGGGATTTCAACATCTATGGTCTGTAATATCATCAAAAGGTTCAGAGAATCTGGAGAAATCACTGCACGTAAGCCATGATATTACTGACATTGGATCCCTCAGGCGGTACTGCATCAAAAAGTGACATCGGTGTGTAAAGGATATCACCACATGGGCTCAGGAACACTTCAGAAGACCACTGTCGGTAACTACGGTTGGTCACCACATCTGTAAGTGCGAGTTTAAAGCTCTACTATGCAAAGCCACAGCCATTTATCAACAACACCCAGAAACACCGCCGTAATACAAACAAAATACAATTATTTTGAAATCCTTTTCAACTTATATTCAATTGAATAGTCTGCAGAGACAACATATTTCATGTTCAAACTGGAAAATGTGTTATTTTTTGCAAATATTAGCTCATTCAGAAAGTGATGCCTTCAACGTGTTTCAAAAAAGCTGGCACAGGTGGCAAAAAAGACTGAGAAAGTTGAGGAATGCTCATCAAGCGCTTATTTGGGAACACGGCACAGGTGAACGGGCTAATTGGGAACAGGCGGGTGATACCATGATTGGGTATAAAAAGCGGCTTCCGTGAAATGCTCAGTCGTTCACAAACAAGGACGGGGGCGACGGTCGACACTTTGTCGACAAATGCCCGAGCAAATTGTTTAAAAACGACATTTCTCAACCAGCTATTGCTAGGAATTTTTGGGATTTCAACATCTACGGTCTGTAATATCATCAAAAGGTTCGGAGAATCTGGAGAAAACACTGCACGTAAGCCATTAAATTACGGACATTGGATCCCTCAGGCGGTACTGCATCAAAAAGCGACATCAGTGTGTAAAGGATATCACCACATGGGCTCAGGAACACTTAAGAAGACCACTGTCGGTAACTACGGTTGGTCACTACATCTGTAAGTGCGAGTTTAAAGCTATACTATGCAAAGCCACAGCCATTTATCAACAACACCCAGAAACACCGCCGTAATACAAACAAAATACAATTATTTTCAAATCCTTTTCAACTTATATTCAATTGAATAGTCTGCAAAGACAACATATTTAATGTTCAAACTGGAAAATGTGTTATTTTTTGCAAATATTAGCTCATTCAGAATGTGATGCCTGCAACATGTTTCAAAAAAGCTGGCACAGGTGGCAAAAAAGACTGAGAAAGTTGAGGAATGCTCATCAAGCGCTCATTTGGCAACATGGCACAGGTGAACGGGCTAATTGGAAACAGGTGGGTGATACCATGATTAGGTGTAAAAAGCGGCTTCCGTGAAATGCTCAGTCGTTCACAAACAAGGACGGGGGCGACGGTCGCCACTTTGTCGACAAATGCCCGAGCAAATTGTTTAAAAACGACATTTCTCAACCAGCTATTGCAAGGAATTTCGGGATTTCAACATCTACGGTCTGTAATATCATCAAAAGGTTCGGAGAATCTGGAGAAATCGCTGCACGTAAGCCATGATATTACTGACTTTGGATCCCTCAGGCGGTACTGCATCAAAAAGCGACATTGGCGTGTAAAGGATATCACCACATGGGCTCAGGAACACTTCAGAAGACCACTGTCGGTAACTACAGTTGGTTGCTACATCTGTAAGTGCAAGTTAAAGCTTTACTATGCAAAGCCACAGCCATTTATCAACAACACCCAGAAAGACCGCCGTAAATAAAAGCAGAATACAATTGTTTTTAAATCCTTTTCAACTTATATTCAATTGAATAGTCTGCAAAGACAACATCTTTCATGTTCAAACTGGAAAATGTGTTATTTTTTGCAAATATTAGCTCATTCAGAATGTGATGCCTGCAACATGTTTCAAAAAAGCTGGCACAGGTGGCAAAAAAGACTGAGAAAGTTGAGGAATGCTCATCAAGCGCTTATTTGGGAACACGGCACAGGTGAACGGGCTAATTGGAAACAGGTGGGTGATACCATGATTGGGTATAAAAAGCGGCTTCCGTGAAATGCTCAGTCGTTCACAAACAAGGACGGGGGCGACGGTTGCCACTTTGTCGACAAATGCCCGAGCAAATTGTTTAAAAACGACATTTCTCAACCAGCTATTGCAAGGAATTTCGGGATTTCAACATCTACGGTCTGTAATATCATCAAAAGGTTCGGAGAATCTGGAGAAATCACTGCACGTAAGCCATGATATTACTGACTTTGGATCCCTCAGGCGGTACTGCATCAAAAAGCGACATCGGCGTGTAAAGGATATCACCACATGGGCTCAGGAACACTTAAATAACCCACTGTCAGTAACTACATTTGGTTGCTACATCTGTAAGTGCAAGTTTAAAACTCTACTATGCAAAGCCACAGCCATTTATCAACAACACCCAGAAACGCCATCGGCTTCGCTGGGCGCCGAGCTCATCTAAGATGGACTGATGCAAAGCGGAAAAGTGTTCCGTGGTCTGACAAGTCCACATTTCAAATTGTTATTGGAAATTGTGGACGTCGTGTCCTCCGGACTAAGGAGGAAAAGAACCACCCGGATTGTTCTCGGTGCAAAATTGCAAAGCCAGCATGTGTGATGGTATGGAGGTGTATTAGTGGCCAAGGCATGGGTAACTTACACATCTGTGAAAGGTACATACAGGTTTTTGGAGCAACATATGTTGTCATCCAAGCAACGTTATCGTGGACGCCCCTGCTTATTTCAGCAAGACAATACCAAGTCACTTGTTACAACAGCATGGCTTCATAGTAGAAGAGTGCCGGTACTAGACTGGCCTGTCTGTAGTCCAGACCTGTCTCTTATTGAAAATGTGTGGCGCAATACGGAAGCTTAAAATACCACAACGAGACTGTTGAAAAACTGAAGCTGTACATCAAGCAAGAATGGGAAAGAATTCCACTTCAAAAATGTGTCTCCTCAGTTCCCAAAACAATCACTGAGTGTTGTTAAAAGGAAAGGCCATGTGACACAGTGGTAAAAACTTTTTTTCCCAATGTGTTGCCGCCATTAAATTCTAAGTTCATGATTATTTGCAACATATAAAAACAAAGTTTTAGTGTAAACATGAAATATCTTGTCTTTGCAGTCTGTTCAATTGAATATAAGTTGAAAAGGATTTGCAAATCATCGTTTTTATTTACCTTTTACATGGTGACAACTTCACTGGTTTTGGTAATTGTATTACAGGGCTGACCTGACACATGAAACGTGACAAATTGTGGGCTTTTGCTTTCTAATTTAGTAAAGTGTTGAAAAGCTTAAAATGTGTTTTTTGGGCGCAACACCGACTTTGACCGCAGCGTCAGTTACCAAGTCGAGTGGCCCCTTCCATCGTTTCCAGCAGACTGCATGGCCGAATGATTGCGACCGAGACCCTTCTCAACTTGAGGGTTTAGGTTTGGAAAACAAAGTATATGCTTTTATTTTTCAGTGTGCGGCCCCTCGGTGGAAACACCCCAGGTCTGTAGGGTAAAGAGCACGGTCCTGTATGGAGGACGACGTCAAAGATCCTCTATTGGTGACAGGAGGCCACCCTGCACCGAGAGAAAGGAACACACAGTTGGGCTTCAGAGCGATGGCATGTGAGTTTGTGTCCCGGGGCAGCTGTGTTAATCACACTGAAAGGTTGCGTGGGATTGGTTTCCGACACGCGTGGTCGCTTCATGTCGCAGTAAATCATGCCGGCTCTTTTCTTGACTGGAGATTTGATGCAACGTGCGCATGACGCCATGGACAAGTGGGATATTCTAACTTTGTCACACCTTTGTCACACCTTTGTCACACCTTTTCACAGACTTTGGCAATATTTGTCGCTCAAGCAACCCTCAGGACAATTTGTGCCATTCTTTTATATACACACACATATACAATATACATATGAGTGTGTGCGTATATATATATACATATACACACACACACAAATAAATATATGTATATACACATCCATACATATACATATAAACATACATACATTTATACATACGTATGAAGTGAAGTGAATTATATGTATATAGCACTTTTACAAAGTGAAACCCAATAATTGCATTTACATTTAAAGCAGTGTGGGTGGCACTGGGAGCAGGTGGGTAAAGTGTCTTGCCCAAGGACACAACGGCAGTGACTAGGTTGGCAGGAGCGGGGCTCAAACCTGCAGCCCTCAAGTTGCTGGCACGCCTGCTCCACCAACCGAGCCATACCGCCCCAGTACAGTATATAATATACATATATACTGTACATACATATATACACATATATCAATGTATATATACATACTTAAATAAATAAATGGGTTGTACTTGTATAGCGCTTTTCTACCTTCAAGGTACTCAAAGCGCTTTGACACTACTTCCACATTTACCCATTCACACACTGATGGAGGGAGCTGCCATGCAAGGCGCCAACCAACACCCATCAGGAGCAAGGGTGAAGTGTCTTGCTCAGGACACAACGGACGTGACGAGGTTGGTACTAGGTGGGAATTGAACCAGGGACGCTCGGGTTGCGCGCGGCCGCTCTCCCCACTGC